>NC_059269.1:19218628-19381128 GCF_017591435.1 Portunus trituberculatus
AAAACAACCTCAACAGCAACGAATCAAACCAACACACTAAAAAAACTGCAAATACCAAGGGAGGGAGAGAAAGAGAGAAGCAGAAACAAGGAGCAGGAATGGCATTGCTGAAAACTATGCCAAAAGCAAGTTAGGAAGATTCGGGCCCCAGAGACAGCACCCTACTGACTGGCCAGGACACCACGCCTCCCCCTTGTCATTGCCAACTTAGATTACACCCTCACTCGGCATAAGCTTCGAAAGTCCCGTTAAGTCAAACCATCCAACTTCAGGTGCTGTGAGGGGTGTGTGGAAAGGCCGGAGGTGGGATAGAATCATGGGAACGAAAGGGAAGCTAGTATGCTGTGAGAGAGGGAGAGGGAGAGAGAGAGAGAGAGAGAGAGAGAGAGAGAGAGAGAGAGAGAGAGAGAGAGAGAGAGAGTGTTTTAAATTAGTGTTTGTATGAAGTGTTTGTATTGCCATCAAATACTCGTACATGCGTGTTATATACATTAAATATGTAAGCTTAGTCTGTACCTCCGGAAAAGGGGAAGGGGAGGGTTAAGTGTGTGTGTGTGTGTGTGTGTGTGTGTGTGTGTGTGTGTGTGTGTGTGTGTGTGTGTGCTTGTGAGACGCATAGATAAAAATTTACTTGTTTATTGCTTTTTTTTTTTCAAACACTAACTATAGTCTATGAAAATATTACCTTATACTTTCCTTTATGACAACATATGAAGTTCGTCCTCACAAAGACTATTTAGGCTGCCTTCCCACAGCTCGGGACAGTGGAAAGACAGCTGCTGAGGTGGTCTCTCTCTCTCTCTCTCTCTCTCTCTCTCTCTCTCTCTCTCTCTCTCTCTCTCTCTCTCTCTCTCTCTCGTACGATTGTCTGTCTATGCAAATATATCGATCACCGTCGCATTGAGAGGAGAGTGAACGCACGCCGCAAACAGAACCATGACAAGCGCGTCCAATCCTCGGAATAAGACTAGAAATGTTTCTTTTTCTAATCTGATCCAGACCGGAGTGGCGAGGTGTGTATCACTCTCGTTAATTGAACTGCACAGTTACTTCCTGGTTCATTGTAGACTAATGGACAAGTTGACCTACAGCGGCTCTTGAAATATGAGTGGTGTAGGTTAAGAAAGTATCCGACGAGTTATTTATGGTATTCTTAAGCTGTTGAGACGAAGATTAACGTTTTGAAAGGCGCTAGAATAGTTGATACGTATTTGACTGACGCTTATTATTATATTCTGTATATGTGAATGGTCATGGAGTAGAATGAAGAGATACTGCATTACTAGCCACTCACAAGAAGGCTTCACAGAAAGAAAGTGGTATTACCCTCAAAATGAAAAGCTCCATGATAGATTCGAACACCGTGTAGCTGCCTTCCTCACAACACACACACACACACACACACACACACACACACACACACACACACACCTGATGAGAGTCGTTAGTTTGAAACAATCACGCCATTGTGGTTGTTCGGGGAAAAATTGAACTGTTATTGTAAACTGTGTGAAGTTGTTGGTATGAAAGAGCCTACAAACTGAATAATTCTTTGACAATCAAGTGATACAATGAAAGCGGCCGCGCGTCTGCTCGTCTACACACCAGCATGCATCACACACACACACACACACACACACACACACACACACACACACACACACACACAGGTCCTTACCGTTCTACCTGTTAGCTGCTGTTGCTGTTTTCACCTTCTGACACGCCTCTATCAGGTCATGTCAGGTTGTGTCGCTTTATGATATGATGCCACAACATTGTCATCTGATTGCATGTAATTAGTGGTTATATAAATAATCATAACCGTTAATATTCATTGCGCAGTGAGAGGAATCATTCTGCGCATGTATAATACAGTAGACCTTTTTCCACACGCACTTACGTCAGGGGTGGCACGTCTCAGAAGGAACAATGGTGGAAAGAGTCGCCACTTCCTGCAGATATTGATAGAGAAGGATCCGAAGGGGCAGGAGTGAGTCACAGGCCTGGGTGGTTGAGGGAGATATAGTATTTGAGCTTTTAAAGGGGGATTAGAGAGAGAGAGAGAGAGAGAGAGAGAGAGAGAGAGAGAGAGAGAGAGAGAGAGAGAGAGAGAGAGAGAGAGAGATGGAATAGTGTATTTTTGCAAGCTTAAACTCCATAACAACACATCTGCTAACTCTCTTAATAATTTGTGTAACCTTCTAATTTGATCATATTTTTCATTTCCTGCATCAACTCTCCAGCCTTTTCACTGTGTCGCCCTCAGTCATCCGCCTTCTACTTCCGACCTATAAATCCTCTTGATGATTTTCTCCTCCTCCCATTCTCTCCACATGACAAGGCAGCTTTATCACTTGATCTGCTCCTTTCAACAAATTGCCCCTGATTGTTCACACCATTTCTGTCCCACTGTCCTCTCTTTCTTTGTGGGAAATCACGCCACAAACTCCTCGCAAGGTATTTACTTTTATTACACGTCTCTCTCTCTCTCTCTCTCTCTCTCTCTCTCTCTCTCTCTCTCTCTCTCTCTGTGTGTGTGTGTGTGTGTGTGTGTGTGTGTGTGTGTGTGTGTGTGTGTGTGTGTGTGTGGATGAGATTGGGGAGAGTGCGTTACTTGATATTTCTATATTTAATTTACATGGAGTATGTTTGGATGACTGCCAGGGAAGGGACGTTTTTTCCTTTACTTTTTCATATATACATATTCTTTTTAACCTTTTTTTGTATATTATTATTATTGTTATTATTATTATTATTATTATTATTATTATTATTATTATTATTATTATTATTATTATTATTATTATTATTATTATTATTATTATTATTATTATTATTATATTATTATTATTATTATTATTATTATTATTATTATTGATTATTATTATTATTATTATTATTATTATTATTATCCAAAGCCACAGATTATCATTATTATTATTCCCTTTAGCTCATAAATTCCCGTGAAAAGACCACATGGTGTTAAAAAGAAAAAAAAAACTTTCTCCATTGACTTTCTCATTGACTTTCATTGTATTCTGGTTGGCTTTCCTTTCTCCCTTCAATCCTTTATGCAGGGACTACCAAGTGAGGACCGCATGGCTTCTTACAGCTTCCCTCATATTCACATTCATTTTCTGTTCCTCTTATTCGCTGACGTATTAGAGATTAAGGGAAGATTCAAAGGGTGAAGTAGATTAGTAAGATTAGTCTCCATTCGCCACCTCCATTGCATTAATACCTAACCGTATAGTTTGAGTGCTATTCATATTATACATTATAATTATGCTATTTCATCTCCTCCGGTATCCAGTAATCTGTTGACCTTTCTTGGGGAGACCGTCATGGCAGTATTTTTTTTTCTTTTTCTTTCTTTTTTTTTTTTTTAGTTGGTGGCGTTGTGGATAAGGTTGTGAGCGTGGGATTGGGCAGACGTCCACACATAAGTTCGAATTCCACCACGTACCCCCTTGAAACTTTGCCATTTGTCGAGTGGTTTAAAGTTACCTACATGTCACCATGATACCCAGGTTGTAGGTCGTTACACCAAAGATGCGCTTGGGTGGTGATATGGCCTCTAATATGGGTACCACTTTAAATAAAATTGCCTGCTCTACTAATGGGTGGAAGGTGAGCAGCACTTCCCATACTCCTCAAGAGTACCTAGAGACGGTATGGGGCATAACATAAAAAAAAAAAAAATGTATATATACCAGTGATCCTCTTACATTCATGCACACACACAAAAAAAATTATCCAGGAGAGAATTTCGGTTTAATATAAAAATAGTGGATTATTGAAGTGTAAACGATTCTATTTCAGGGTGAAACATAACCTGGCTCTTGCCTCCCTCGGGTCAGGAAGCTGCGCCGGGGAAGTTAGAGTGCGGTGAGAAAATGACAATGTTTGCGTTTTTCTTCCTTGCTGCATCGTAACCTTTGAAGGGAGCGCTGTTGACTTTGGCCAAAAGTTTGATAGGACTCAAGAAGATGGATATTTTTCGCTTAACGGAGCCTTTTCCAATGAATACGAGGTGCAGAAAATAGGAGAGAAGATGCACAGGTGGGATTTACAGCAATTTACAACAATTTTAAGTGGGAGGAAGCTTGTGGAGGGCGTGCAGGCCTGTATTTTACCCTCTGCCTTTGTTTGTTTGTTTGGTCAGTTGCCTACAGCTCGGAAAACTTGCTCTTCTCCTTACATTTATTTTTTCCATGTGAAAGGTCTCTATTTCAGTTCCGTCTTTGTTGGAGCACACTTATATTTTCCAACCTAGAGGCCAAACTTTTCAATACGGGACTATCACCTCTTCACATAAGCAATATTTTATTAGGCATATTTATCTCTCCACAAGTATATTTTCCCTGAAAGGAGCGGCACTATTGGAAACTGGTCCCTAGTGTTTACTCTGCGTCTGGTTCACTCAGCCTCTAGGTACGTATGGAAGAGTTTTCAAGAATTAAAGTTGTAGGTTTCACTCTGAGACACACATCAACTTCCTTCCCTTTTGCTGGCTTTTGAAGATGTGAGTAGGATGGATGTGTATGGAGGATGTGAGGTGAGGGGGAGGAAAGTGGCTACATAATTTTTTTGTTGTAAAAAGAAGGAACGGGGCTAGTCAAGACGAAGTATATAAGAATAGTTTACGCGCATCAGTTATTATATATTGCTGACTGATTAGAAGATTCACACACCTTTCTATGGCCATGAAAGATTCCAATGTGAAGGCAATATAGCTCTGTAAGCATTATCTTGTACAAGGGCTACGTACGGACAATTTAAATCTCCACCAAACTTGACAAAATACATGTATATAATTCTGCAAACCAAGCGAAATCCGAAGTGAAATGTCTCAGCATCAATACCCATCTCATTGCTGCATCTTTTCATTTTATACAGCATCTCTTACCTTCATTTTCTACAGTTCATTTTGCCTTGACGCACAGAATCATTGCGATCACTTAGAAGTAAGACAACCTTTTCAACCTCTCCCATTACACATATAATCAGTTTATTTTCCATTACATCCTTACCTTATTTCCTTCCCTAACCTGCGCAGTGAATGTCTAATAAGAAAATAGTATTGGAGGTGACTAACAAATTTGCCTGTAATTACAGTTTCCAGAAGCCTCCCAGCTGCGGATGTTGGGATAATATGCTCAAATTACCAGGCATTTTCCTCTCGTCTGTCTTGTAGATTGGGATGTCGTTAGCATTTCTCCACTCGCTAGAGACACAGCAGTTAGGCAGCGAGAGAGAGAGAGAGAGAGAGAGAGAGAGAGAGAGAGAGAGAGAGAGAGAGAGAGAGAGAGAGAGAGAGAGAGAGAGAGAGAGAGAGAGAGAGAGAGAGAGAGAGAGAGAGAGAGAGAGAGAGAGAGAGAGAGAGAGAGAGAGAGAGAGAGAGAGAGAGAGAGAGAGAGAGAGAGAGAGAGAGAGAGAGAGAGAGAGAGAGAGAGAGAGAGAGAGAGAGAGAGAGAGAGAGAGAGAGAGAGAGAGAGAGAGAGAGAGAGAGAGAGAGAGAGAGAGAGAGAGAGAGAGAGAGAGGAGAGAGGAGAGAGGAGAGAGAGAGAGAGAGAGAGAGAGAGAGAGCATCTTGATTATAGACACCATGGCATATGAATCTACCAGCAAAGAGACTGACAAAAAAAAAAGTAAGTAGAAAATATGAAGACTGAGTGAATACTTCTCTCCGATACCTTGATTCATGATATTTGGTTCTATTTTTCATTCTTTCCTCAAGAACGTGTTTTCTCTCATTGGTCTTAACTCTCCTCTCTCCAAGTCTCGTTTGCATTATATTCCTGATATTGTCTCTCTTGGTTATCTCGTCTAATAGATGCATCCTGAGTGTGCGATTATGAGTGAGTTACAGTATAAGTTCAGAGGATTTTCTCATACTCATAAATCTCCTCTGCTCTGTTGTTACTATCAGCTTGCTAATGTCAAAGGCTTTCATTTTTACCTCCTCCAAATTTCTTTTCACTTTAAGAAGCTACGGATGTTAGAATGCATCAACAAAATTTTCGGTCTCAGAAAAACGCAAATGTTTCGCGATGGTTTCCTAGATTAAATGCGATAAATTACACTGGAGTATATTCCCTTTTTGGACATTACAAAAATTGCGACTTACACACAATTTTCAGGTTTAAAAAAAATCTTCTTGGATAATCAAGACTATAAAACAGAAGAAAATAAGGGAAGCTGCAGAAAATCATCAGGTCTTTAAGTAGCAAACCTTAAACAAGCCTACATATTTTCCATCATCTAGTCCTTTCAATCCTGCTACTGATGAGGCACTGGCAATTCGATTACTCTTTACCATTGCACTTCAGATCCGGACAATACCTGCCTCAGCGTATGTATTTCAACCCTTTACTATTTCCTTGTACTGAGTAGAGAGGCAGTGTGATAGAACTAAGGTTTGGGAGATAAATCCTTTGTGATACTACCCTTTGTTTACGTGACTTTTAATTTCATACTTAGGCATTTACCGGATAAAGAATTGGTGTCGTATAGAACCGTAATAGAATAGATAGATTTTCATGACAATACCGATACAGATGCATTAATTCTTTTTTTGGCATTGAGAAGGTGTGGTAAAGGCTCACGGTGTACAGAGAACCCTCGTAGCAGCGCCTTCACTTTCCATGTAATATACTTTCTCTGACGGGTGAGAGGCGGTGTGGTAGCGCCGTGACGGGGGCAGACTGCAGCATCGCGAGAATCCCTGCGGCAATACGTGTTGGGTATTTAGGTGGTGTTTTTTTTACTTTTCCCACGAGAAAGGGACGGAGTTTGGACACGTGACTTAAATACGTGACTTGTAGCAGCAGTCAGTGTGTGTGTGTGTGTGTGTGTGTGTGTGTGTGTGTGTGTGTGTGTGTGTGTGTGTGTGTGTAATGAAAGGAAGGATAGCAGCGAACAGTCTCATAATGTCCTTGACGAAGAATTGCGACTAACGTCAGAATTTCTCTAGAATGGCCATCCGCGTGTGTGTGTGTGTGTGTGTGTGTGTGTGTGTGTGTGTGTGTGTGTGTGTGTATGTGTGTTTGTTACGATATTTAGCATGAATATTCACAAGTGCTTCGGGTCCACTGATTTGGTGAAACTAAAAAAGAGAAAAAGAAAAAAATAATAATAAAGAAAATAAATAAATAGATGTTTGCCTTGATCTTTTCTCTCTTTTTTTTTTCATGTAAGACGAGATTAGATCAACATCATTAAGTGCTTATCGACATACATATAATCAATTTACTGACATACACACCTCGACAATGAAAAGAAAAGGCACTAACCACCTCTATTTATGACAAAAATGATGGGAAATTGCCACCACTAACACGATCGAAGGGCAAACAGGACACAGGAGACCAGAACATGGGAACAAAAGTAATTCTGTCTATATTTTATTGTGACTGCTTGAAAGAGAGGCAGACATAGAGACTTCTTAGAGCAGAACCGATGAGCACACACACACACACACACACACACACACACACACACACACACACACACACACACACACACACACACACACACACACACACACACACACACACACACACATACACAAGCGTGCGTAGATACAAATAAGTACAAATATACACAAACATTCTCGTATAAATTCTCTTATCGGTAAATTGATAACAACTGAAAACATGAGAAGGCGAGTGAGGTAGACAGTTGTAGGTCCTGTGTGTGTGTGTGTGTGTGTGTGTGTGTGTGTGTGTGTGTGTGTGTGTGTGTGTGTTTACCTACTTTTATTTGCTTGTTTGCAGCACACACACACACACTCTGAGCTGTGTTTGTGTTGGCCTGTATCAATATCTACTTGTATGCAATTTAGATTTAAAGTCACGGATTTAGTTTTAAGCTGCCGAACGTGTGTGTGTGTGTGTGTGTGTGTGTGTGTGTGTGTGTGTTGGTAGGGGTGGCGGGGGTGATGATATCGTTTTCTATTTATGCCTGAGGTGATCACTCGCTTTTTCTTTATTTTTCTTCTTATCGTTCACTTCTATTGGATCTGCTCTACTATAAAGCTCCGTCTCTGCAGCTTTACATGTCTATTATTTCAATCTGAGATGTTTTTACTGCTTCGCCTTCTGCTTCTCCATCATTCCGTGGATTGAATCTGTAACGCAATGGACTTCACGCTTTTCCCTCGACCTTTCAAGAAGCCACTCGTGTATTTTCTTTTTAATCTTTTAGTACACATCTCTATCTGTTCTTTCTTTCATGCAGGAGAGTGAGCTGACAAGGGCGACGAAATATTAGAAAAAAAGGCCCACTGGAACCGCAGCCCGCCTTAAAAGATCAGAAAGAATTAACCGAAAGTCAGTTCAAAGTTTATGTTTATATTTTAATAGGTTTTGAATTCATTATCTCCTAATTGCCTTAATTGCCTGTGTTAGTGACTAGTAGTGCTTCGTTCTGTTCTGCTTTTTTGTAGTATTAATTTCAAGACATTTAGCGATTGACACCTTCATTGGCCTCCTTTATTTCAGAGACTTTCTTAGTATTAGTAGTTGTAGTGGTAGTTGTAGAAGATGTAGTAGTAGTACATAGGAACATAAGAAAAGAGGAATGCCACCAGGCCTGTACGAAGCAGTCCCTGTGTGTTTCCATCTATCATCCCCATCCATGAACTTATCTAATCTTCTTTTAAAGCTCCCTATTGACTCAGCCCCGACTACATGACCATTGAGACACTAGTAGTAGTAGTAGTAGTAGTAGTAGTAGTAGTAGTAGTAGTAGTAGTATTATTATTATTATTATTATTATTATTATTATTATTATTATTATTATTATTATTTATTATCATTATTATTATTATTATTAGTAGTAGTAGTAGTAGTAGTAGTAGTAGTAGTAGTAGTAGTAGTAGTAGTAGTAGTAGTAGTAGTAGTAGTAGTAGTAGTAGTAGTAGTAGTTGTTGTTGTTGTAGTAGCAGTAGTAGCAGTAGTAGTAGTAACAGTAATAGTAGCAGTAGTAGTAATAGAAGTAGTTAGTAGTAACGATGGTAGCAAAAGTAGATTTGTAATGCTCATTGTTATTGTGACAGGGCTAGTCATAAAAATGTTTGTTTTAGAAAGACATTCTTCTTTGGGGATCGTTTGGATAGAGGGAATACTTTTCCTTTGATCTCTGACCGGTAACCAGGAGGTGGGAAGATGAAACAGATCCCTTGACTGGAGTAATTAAGTTTTGTCTTGTCGCTCTTGTTAACCCGTGCTTGTTCATGTTTTTTGCTCTGTCACCCTTGCCAGTATCCCATGGAGTTGGTGTGACAAAAAAAATTCTGTATTAGACATAAAGGTTTCAGATATTACATTGGTACTAGAAATAACTGTATAATTGATGTCCCTGTTCCCTCTTTCACTGTGATATGCAATAATTACTAGCAAGGACCTTACATATTTCTTATAAGCACTGTTATAAAGGAAAGGGAATAAAAAGGATAGATTTTCCAATGTGTCTCCAGTTTAGTGTTTATTGTGTGGTGGAAAAAAGAAACGCCTCTAAATGGTTTGTGATTAACCCTTGAGTACCATGATGATTCATTCTGCTTACTCTGTGGCGATTTTATACAGCTTTAGAATCTTATGTGGGGAATTGAAATAGTGAAAACTGCGGCCATTAGTCTTCTGCCCTCCATAGATCCTTTCTAATGTCAAAAAAATGGTCTAATCGTACACAAATCTCAAGGTAAAAATGTGTCCCAGTATTAAAGGGAGGATTTGACAAACACACACACACGCGCACACACACACACACACACACACACACACACACACACACACACACACACACACACACACACACACACACACACACACACACACACACACACACACACACACACACACACACACACACACACACGATGCAATCTATCACTTAATAAGACTGCCACACAGACGCTTTTGTGTGTGTATGTGAAATCAAGTAAATCATGATAATGAATTGCAAATATTTGAAGCACATTTTTCTTCTTTTAAAAACAAACATATCCTTTTTTTTTGGTTCTTGTCTTTAAACAAGAGCAATGTTACTCGTCGCAAACTATTTCTTTACCTGTTGCGTTATATGTTTGTTTCCAATATTTGTGATTGTATACCTTGTAATTTTTTGTTCCATCAAGATCAGCGCTTTCCAAAATTTTAAATCTATTTTTCTCAGGAGGGAAGTTCCTTTCCTCAAGATATTATGTGTAGCTGCTTTCCTCCTGGGTTTGCATGGAATCCTCAAAGACCTTTCTCTAGATTCTGTCACGTGCTGGTGCATTCTCAACATCTCCTTTGATCCTAGTTGGATATCATATTAAACTTATATTTTTCTTCATGGCCTCCTTGTCCCTCCTACCTGCCTCCCATTTACCTGGCTCTGCTTTTCCTCGTTAGTCTCAGCCCTTACCAGGAAGTGATATGAAAGATGCGTTTGTTTCTACTCTCCTCATTAGCAGGACGGCAAGACGCCCGCCAGACATGCACCACTCCGGTCTCGTGATGTGTTCTGTCTTGTTCTTACTCTTCCGTCATGTCTGTTAATGTGCAGTGATGGAGGCAACGAGAGGCTAATGCGTGTAATTTAATGTTATTGGTATTACTGTCAGTATTACAATGATTTTGTTACTTCCACAACCGCCACAACCACCACCACAACCACTACCACTAATACTACCACCACCACCACTACTATACTATTACTACTACTACTACTACAACAACAACAACAACAACTACTACTACTACTACTACTACTACTACTACTACTACTACTACTACTACTACTACTACTACTACTTATTGTTATTATTTTTGCTACTTTTCTTCCTCATTCTCTTTTTTTCACGTAAGATGGACAAAAAATAATATCTGTTTCCATTACATACTACCTAATCCATCACCACCACCACCACCAACCACCCCTACAGTACCACCACTACTAACCACAAAGTGCCCTAACTTAACGCTGATGAACATGTGAAGGCGAAAGTTTATTAAGACCGTAGAGGGCGAAGTGTATGGTAGTTCAAGTCACCTTAGGCACCAGTGGAGCTTATGGTTGCAGGGTGATTCTTATAAGAGGTCTGCTTCCTGTTTCTCGCCCCTTCGCCCATCTCCTAGTCGCGCCATCCTTCCCCTTGCCCGATTGATCAAGCTTCCTATGACGAGAGAGAGAGAGAGAGAGAGAGAGAGAGAGAGAGAGAGAGAGAGAGAGAGAGAGAGAGAGAGAGAGAGATCATGTCAGACAGAGCTGTAAAAAAAACAAATAAAAATGTCCTTCTGAATGTCTCATGCTGCTATATTACGAAATGCTACATATTTGAGACAAGAGACTAACTACAGTAACAGTGAAAGTTGCAGGTACACTCTCGCATCCCAATGACATATTTTCCCTCACTAATCATCTGAACATCTCGTCATTCATCAGCACTTTCCTTGTAACTTGATGATGACTGATTATTTTGAGATCCTTTTTCTTGTTTCAGTTATTTTCGAGCATTGCACCGCCTGAAAATCGCGAAATCTTTTACTTTAACTTCTTTTATTTTCTTCCTTATCGATGTTTATTAAGATTAGTTGTTTCCGTATCGCAGTGAAATGGTCAATCTATGCTTCTTTATCTTTTCTCTCTAATATTTCTTCATTCTATTTACTTACGTGAGAGGTCCAACAACTGAGCTCATGTTTTGGTGCAATGCGTCTCTAACAGACCAGAAAAAGCAACAGATGGACCGTGAACTACTAGTACCCCTTTCCTTCACAAACTGGTGGAGAGAAATGACAGGAATTGATGTACGAAACTATACAGAATAAACTGGACGTGACTCTTGGGACCACATTATGATACTCTTCTGCGTCACACCTCCACTGTTTGCATACACAGGGTGGAGAGAAATGACAGGAATTGATATATGAAATTGTACAGAATAAGCTGGACGTGATTCTTAGGACCACATTATGATACTCTTCTGCGTCACACCTTCACTGTTTTCGTAAGACTATATTTGAAGTTACAGAGGTATATGAGGCTGTTTTTCATGGTTGTAGTGCCATGTCAAAGTTTTTACCTTATTGACAGGAGAAACACTCTTGAAGACGTACCCAATAATCTCTGGCCTTAGGAACTAGTCTTGGTGAGATAGTAAAGAGTTTGAGAATACGGATGACGTGTGGACCATCTATGAGTTTGATAGGAGACACTCAGAAGAGGTAAAAATGAGTGAGCTTAAAGAATAATGGGTGAAAGGTGGCAACTGTTATCTTTCTGTTGGTTGACACGCGCATTCACACACACACACACACACACACACACACACACACACACACACACACACACACACACACACACACACACACACACACACACACACACACACACACACACACACACACACACACACACACACACACACACACACACACACACACCATAAATGAGAATATTCTAGTGCATTACTTCACATCTTGATATGTTAATGATTTTGTCTTTGTGTTTATATTTGCTTTGACCATTTTTCCAAGTTTCAGGTTTTGAAGGGATTGATTATTTCTTCTTTTATTTCGTTTTATTCATGTGTTTATTAATAATTAATTAACTTATTATTTATTTTTATTATCATTTTTTCTTCTAAAATTGTATGTTTATCCAGAGTATTTTAAGTTGCTCTGATGTTGTCTCTTTGGTGAATTTATTTCCTGTTTTATCTGAACTAATATTACAAAATATTTGCCTGCTACTGCTGAGAGGTGAGGATCTAAGAATTTCTCACAAGATAGAATTAAGAGACGGTGACATAATATTCAGAGCAAGTTTACTTTGAGGGATAAGGTGTCTAGTGCTCACAGTTTAATTCTTAAGGTTTTTCATTGATATTGCTTAATGAAAAGTCAATGAGCACCGATACTAATGGAGTTCAAATACACGTAATCTCTTTCGCAGTGTATCAAAGCTGAGTTCAGTAATTGAAAATCAGTTGAAATTTGAAATTATAAAGATGTCCAGAAGAAGGAAGCGACTTTTCAGTTATTAATTCCGTCAAAAGAGAATATGATTGATGAGTAAGATAATCAATAAATTGTTTTCGTTAGTTGTCCATACTTACAACTTTCTGTATATTAAAGTATCGATATTTTTAGCTCTGTAAATTCAGCCAAATGGAATTAAGATTAACATGTGATTTGTTTTATTCTAAGTAAGGAACCACAATCTATGACTATGTACTATTAAATGATGATTTTGTTTTAGTATTATAAATTTAACCAAACAGAAATATGATTAATAGTGGTTGAGATGAACACAAAATTTACACTTGTAAGTAATCATCCATAATCTTATTTATGTACAACAAAAGACTTATTTTTTTAGCATGTGAATTCAACCAAATAAAAATATGGTTAGTAGTGAATGAGGTTAGCCTGGATTTCAAATTGTCTTCAGTATGAGTCCACAATACTACGACCAAACATTTCGTGTTTACGCTGCTTCAAAACGATCCTTAAGAAGTGAATAAAGCAAGATGTATATGTGTGGAGAGGATACACAAAGCAAGGTGGTGTTTGGCGTGACGAGTGGAGAAGGAAATGTCAAGGTTCAGCAGCGATTGTGTGGAATGTATGTTAAGAGAAAATAAGCATTGTGGCCTGATTTATTTGAGAAGAAAGGTAATGTGTTTGCCTGTTTGGATGACAGACTTTTTTTTTGTAATGTGTTGTTTGCAGGGCATGGCAACTAGAAGGTTAGTTTGTTTTTCTTCTGTCGACTTTCAGAATACGTAATGTTGTGAAGAAAACAAAACTAAAACATGAGTTTTGTGTGGGTTGTAGTTCTTTAGTGGTGCTAACTAATGGAAACCGTCTGCCTTATTATGACAAATAATTCTAAATATTCTTCATGTAAGCTATCAGGTTAGATAACAGATATGAACAATTGACTGTAAAAGTTGGATAACATTATAATGTTGGACAATAAGGAACAAAAACAAAATGTAAGTGATTTCCTACTTGATATAAAAGAAACAGCAAATATTTAATGTAGTTGGCGACTAACCTTATGTTTTGTCTTCAAGGGACAGAAATTACCATTGCATAATAAGATTTAAAGTTTGGGAAGTTAGTGATAATGTGAATGGCAACGTAACTAACTGTCTACGTTGACTTACTTTCCACTCTCATCCGCTTGTGTGGTGGTTTGTAGTGAAGCAGTGGATGAACATAGATGTAAAGGCGGATAACACTATGGTGTTCATATTTCAATCATCATTCATAAGCCAGATAGACTCATCCAAGTGTCTCTTTATACACACGATCTCTCAAAAAAAGCGATATGGAGTGGAGATAGATGATTGACGCATGCAACATTTACCCGGTGTCCTGAGTGACGGGGAGTGTCGCGTCTGCAAACACATTTTCAGCGTCTTTGTATACACAGGGACGAGGGGAAAGGAAAGTCAGTGTGAGTTACGAAAGTCTGAATCGCTGGGATCCTGTGGTGCTCACAAGTTTACATTCCCTTGGCGGGGTGGAGGGGTGGCCCAGGCAAGGCGAAAACCGCGATGACGCCACACACAACAGCGAGCAAGACCCATGGGAACCCGCCACCGCTTTCTTTCCTGGCTAGTATTTTTCCATGGATTTCCTTTTCTCTTCCACATCCTTGTCATCGCACGTCACCGCATCCTCTACACCAGCCCACTTTAAGAGCACGTCTCTACTCCGCGACCCATTTTTCTTTCACGATTTTCTCTTTCTCTGTCTCTCTGTCTCTGTGCCTTTCTTTCTGTCTCTGTCTGTCTGTCTTTGTCTGTCTTTGTCTGTCTTTGTCTGTCTGTCCGTCTGTCTGTCTGTCTGTCTGTCTGTCTGTCTGTCTGTCTGTCTGTCTGTCTGTCTGTCTGTCTCTCTCTCTCTCTCTCTCTCTCTCTCTCTCTCTCTCTCTCTCTCTCTCTCTCTCTCTCTCTCTCTCTCTCTCTCTCTCTCTCTCTCTCTCTCTCTCTCTCTCTCTCACTCACACACACACACACACACACACACACACACACACACACACACACACACACATTGATCTGTCTTTCTGCCTATCGCTATTTATTAATCTATCATTCAAACTATCTATCTATGTATCTAGGTATGTATGTTTGTATGTATGCATGTATCTAGCTAGCTATGTGCGTGTACAATATTTAGTATATGAATTTAGTAAAGAGAACTCTAAAATTAACTTCCGTGTACAGTTACAATACCATTCAGACACACAGACCTGGCCACCGTCCTTGTCTCTCCTCACTCTTAACAGTCCTCATTGATCACTGTGACACCTTTTATTCCACCCTCCCCCACCCTCCACACCTCTTGAACCCACATCCTCACATCCGGCACCAGTCAGTAAGTAGCTCCGCCCCCTCAGTGCTCTCTGTCTCCCTCGTTCCTCTTGACCTTCACCGTCTCCTCGACTTGTATACAGGATGTTGAATAGGAGACACCATAAGGGAACCCAGTAACACCCGGAGTAAATAGAGATAGGGTACGTTTTATACCCAGTTTTTCTTTCATGTTTACGTCGTCCTGGGTTGTCATGAATACGTAGGTGCTTTTTGAGGTCCGCTTTGCTTGTTGTCATTTTCAGTGGTTCTTTTTTTTCTCTTTTGTTACCTCCCAAATCCTTCCTCTTTCGCGTTGTCATGGTAACTTATTTGTTCATTTACTCGGATGCTCTCTCCTTAGTGCAGCTGCCTTGGTCTGTTGTGTGTGTGTGTGTGTGTGTGTGTGTGTGTGTGTGTGTGTGTGTGTTTATTTCAAAGATAAATCTGCGTCTATCTGTCTGTTTATCTGTCTCTCTGCATATCCTCCTGTCCATAACTTTTCTTCAAATGTTCTTCTACAACGTCCCTCCAACACTTGTCCGAACTTCGAGTGTATTAAGATATTGAATATTACGAAGCTCAGAGTACACTCGCTCTTCACTGTGCCACGGGAAAAGAAAACTGTGTGTCATTAAAATCTCTTGCTATTATTTTGCACGCCGCTGGTGACTTCTGGGCGTATCGTGCACGTTGGGCCGCCGCTTCTTTTGTTGCATCGTGGCGTCTGCGGAGACTGGACCACAAGACCTATCACCTTTTTTCTTAATATTTTAACTTACTTCCTTTATGGTGTGCGCTTTGCTGAGGATTATTTGCATTGATATCAAATCTTTGTTTATTATTCTTTTTCTTTATTAGTTTTAATCTTTTTTTTTTTGCGTTTGCAGTGTGTGTGTGTGTGTGTGTGTGTGTGTGTGTGTGTGTGTGTGTGTGTGTGTGTGTGTGTGTGTGTGTGTGTGTGTGTGTGTTACTTGTTATAACGATAAATGAAGAAAAACCTAAATTCACTTTGATTTACATTAGCATCGGCAGGACTATTCATTACTATCTTTTTCGTGTCACATTCGTCAGTTGAGCTTAGGATCAAATAAGAGGAAGTATGATCACAGTTGCGTTTCCTTGGATCCATCTCAAGATAGAGGCTGAAAGGATCAAACTCTTCGGGATCAGACATCATCGAGCCGCAAGAATTTTCGGTATTTGGTGTCTTGAGTGTCAATGGAAACACCAGAAAGAAAATGCTGTGTAGTTTGGCTGGGTTCTGATAGCAAGAGATAATGGCGATGGGTGGTGTGACAAGGTGTTCTGTCTGGCTGACGACTTGCTGCCGCCCCTAAGGAGTCTTGGTCTTTGCAGGCGACTCCGGCGGCGGTGTTATGGACCATTGTGAGGAGCGACCCTGATATGGCGACACGCTGCAAGGAACGGTAAGTGTCTCACTTCGTTGTTATTGCTCGTCGGGAGGACAATTGACAAGGGTGAAGAGCGACTTTCACTTATCAGACTGTCATTACGATCCTTTGTAACACAGGAGTGTGTGACCTCGGCACGCACGACCGAGGGATGTTAGTGACTTGGCTTTTTACGCAGGACTTCAATATTAACAATGTCAGGTACAGCCTGTGGCAGTATTATTGCACTGCGACAAGACTTTACCAGTGTACAGACTCAATTTGGCACGCGCGTTGGCGGCGTCCGAGGATATTGAAGTAAAATGTGATGAATTTCTTTGTTAATTCAGAGGAAAGCAGATTTGCCGTGTACATATCTTGCCACATTATGCATCATTCTAAATCATCACGCATGCTGGGGAGTTTTGGACTTAGGAGGACTCTCCATATCACCGCTTGCTGAACCAAGAGTTTATTATATACGCACGCATTAATGTACGAGGATGCATATGCAGAGTAATGTGCTCACAACGTAGTCTTGTTAAGGCTCGAGCAGCGAGTCATGAGGTCGAGTAAGCTTATTACCGGTAAGAATCTCAAACTGAATCTCCCAAAGGATCTCAGTAATGCGGCCATCTGACTGCAGAATATTTTGTGGCAGACTGGCATACTTTACCTCTTTGTCAAATAAACTATCACTTCAGTGTACCTGTAAAGAAAATGTCTTCATCTACACTTGTATTTTATTGTTGTTGTTGGTGGTGTTGTTGTTGTTGTTGTTGTTGTTGTTGTTGTTGTTGTTGTTGTTGGTGGTGGTGGTGGTGTTGTTGTTGTTGTTGTTGTTGTTGTTGTTGTTGTTGTTGTTGTTGTTGTTGTTGTTGTTGTTGTTGTTGTTGTTGTTGTTGTTGTTGTTGTTGTTGTTGTTGTTGTTGTTGTTGTTGTTGTTGTTGTTGTTGTTGTTGTTGTTGTTGTTGTTGTTGTTGTTGTTGTTGTTGTTGTTGCTGCTGCTGTTGTTGTTGTTAATATTGTTATTATTATTATTAATATCATTATTGCTGTTGTTACTACTACTACTACTACTACTACTACTACTACTACTACTACTACTACTACTACTACTACTACTACTACTGCTGCTGCTGCTGCTGCTGCTGCTGCTGCTTCATGCTACTGCTGTATACAACAGTTGCTCTAGTATCACCTGGGTGAAGAAGGCGACATTTTCCTTATCTTCTTAACACTCGCGCAAAGAACCAATCGCGTATTTAATTTTCTTTTTAATTTGACACCGAACAAAAGTGCAGCAGCTGTCACGCTCATGGACAGGAGAGAGGAAGAGGAGGAGAGCTGTGGTTATACTAATTGGGTAAAAAAACCCCATGAGGAATCCCAGGAAAGAAAACGAGAAACAGTGGAGAGTGAGGCAATAATCAGATGAATTACAACAACGACGTCGCCTGCAGTAGGAGAGTTACTACATGAAAGACTTAGAACCACTTATAGGATTCTTGTTGTTCTATACCTGCCTAGGATTCGCTACTAACTCTATGCTACATACCAATACCGATAGAAATGGGCCTTCGTTCATACCCTTGTCAGGAGAATGTCTGTCTCATGCTTTTGGAATCAGATAGTCGTTTAGTTACATAGGAAGTAATTTGCTGCCATTTCCTGTTGCGATAAAGGTGCTAGTAAGAAGGGCGTCTCACTAATATAGTCGTCAGAACATTCATGATTTTTTTTTTGCCACGGTTCAAGATTTATAGCTTATGGGAATGCAGTCTTTCTTCAGTTGCTAGAAATCGATCTATTGCCAATTTCATTTTTGTAGTGGTAAAGTATGATGATTCCCTGGTTCATACAATCGCCAGGAGAACGTCTGTGTGTTTCTCCCTCTATCCGGTTCAACACGCACCCAGCACTTGCTCCCCTCCTACTTGAAGACGTGAGAAGCTGAAGTGTCGTGCCATTTAAGCAGTGCAAGGAAACATTATAATCTCGTATATTCTTAGAAAGGAAATGAAAGGCAGACTCCGTAGTTCGTTACGTTAGAGTCGAGAGGGTAGCGAAGGTAACGAGCTGGGGAGAGGAAAGAAAAGGAAGTAAATGATGGTGCGTTGTGTGAAGAAAGTGAGCCGTCCAGCGGTGGAGAAATACTGCAGGCTTGGTTGCCTTGGCGAGGAAAGGAGTCACTTGCTCATGCCGGAAAATACTCCAAGAAAACTTGCTTAAGAGAACAAGTAACATGTTTAATATGTTATATTAAGTGCTAAACAAATAAAACACATATGGTAATTTATCTATGAAGAAACTGAGAGATACAAGTGAAAGAGATAACATTTACTCGAGATACGCTATGCTTCACTTGTCATTTCATTAATGGCTGGAAGGTGTTGCATGAGCTGTCTGCCACACGCCCTGAGACACCCTTGTATCTGTGCAGGCAGGTCAGGCAGGTCAAGGTGGTGCTACATCTGGGTAAAGCAAAGTTTTCCCACGTTTACCCTGGAATGAAATTTTGAAGTGCAACTTCTTTCTTCTCTCTTTTCTGGCTGCCAAGACTGTAGTGGAGCTTAGCGTAAGGTGCATGATGGCGGGGGTGATTTGCTCCTGGGTACGACAAATGACGACGGGCTGGCGGTGTAATGGTTAGCACGCCTGGCTCAGTGAAGAGAAGCGTCTGGTGGTGACCTTTTAGGCTCGTCTCTCGTAACGCTACAGCTCTGATCACACCACCAGCGTTCTTGTGACGGATGGAATGACGAGAGTCTTTGTTTTTTGTTTTGTTATTTTTTGATTTGCAGTATTTTACAACATGATTGTATTTCATCGCATTTTATCATATCTTATCACATTTTATCGTATTTTGAATGAATTCAATCATATTTTATTTTGCTAAACACTGTTTATAATACATGATGTTTGTAATAGAAAATACACGACTCAGATTGATGATTTTATTCAGGGAATTAAAATGCATTGAAATAATGATATATAAATGAAATCTTCGTTTGACAGTCTTGCTGATGTTTTACACTAAATGGTGTTGGGAAGACTGTGTTATATACGTTAGCTTTCTTCTGTGATGTCAAACGCCAATGGCTAAGGCTGGTGACGGGCGTGGACGTGTAGGGTCTCAGGTTGGTGCTACACAGTCATCTCCATTGCCGGTTTTTCGCACAGCACACTGCACAACAAACAGGTGAAAATTTTAGTATCAAGAGTAGAAATACATAGTTATACCCATTGTCCTTCAAAATTCACTAAACTGTAACCACAGTCTTAATTCTTCCCTTTCTTTATAGCTAATAAATACCTTTGCTATCATGACACCCATATGTTAGCATGTCCTTTGTTTTTCCCATACTCCCTTTCTGTCTGACGTCACGTCTTTCCCCTAAGTCCTCGCTCGCCGCCGCCTCAGGCGACACGCTACGCCTCCTGCCTCTCGTTTCGCTCGGTTTACACTTGTTGTGTATTGTGCTACCGTAAATACACTTTCATAATGGACTCAGGTGTCTCCATGCTACCCCTGTTTTACGACAACTACCACACCCACACCCATTTAATTATTTCCATAATACTTGTTTTAGGTACAGGTTTTCTTTTTTTTTTTACACGCATAAAATCACGCCATACCTGTAAAACAAAAATAATGACGCCATCACCAATAATTCCATAATCCTCTTCACTCTCACCACAAGACCCACCTTTTCATGAGCGTGCAACTGGCGTCATTCCACGAAAAGTCATTTGACATATTCATCTCCGTGCAGTCACCGTCGCTGTTTGGTTCTCCCTGACTCCACCTGGCGAACATAAACACTTAATTTCCATCCAACACCTTAGCCAATTAAGTTTGTTCCAGTTCTAGTATTATAACAGTATCTTGCAAATTCAGATGCCGAAGAGTTCTTGCTTTTTTTTTTTGTCAGCAGTGAGTTTTCTCTTGCAAACCATTTCTCTCACGTAATTGTTACTTAATGGATGTTTCTTTCTTTCATTCTTTTTTATGTAAGATGGGAAGACTGACCAAGGGCATAAAAAAAAAGAAGTCCCACTCAGTCGCCAGTCCCATTACAAAGCCGAAAGAATTAGCCAAAAGACAGGGATAAATGTCTTGAAACCTCCCTCATAAATGAAGTCAAGTCATACGAATCTGGAAATGCAAACACAGGCAGGGAGTTCTTGAGTTTACCAGAGAAAATTATGAATGATTGAGAGTACTAGTTAACTCTTGCATTAGAGAGTTGGACAGAATAGGGGTGAAAAGAAGAAGCAAAGCCTTGTGCAGCAAGGAGCGGTAGAAGATATCAAAAGAGCGATGAGAAAGAAGCTGACGAGTCAGTCAGAGGACTGCCTTAAACCTCTTTCTCACCGCCGCGTTAAGCTATTTGAGGAGTGTGTCGAAACTTGTGAGAATTATTTCTCATTATGGAAAATACTATCGAGCTGCAACGTACTCAGTAAATGTGGGTTGCGATCTATCCGTCCATACAAAGATTCCCTCGAAGTTGTTGTCATTCAGACCAATCCACGTATCGTCAGTCGCGAGAGCTGGAAAGTATAGTTATATCATTAGCATTATCGTTGTTGTTGTTGTTGTTGTTGTTGTTGTTGTTGTTGTTGTTGTTGTTGTTGTTGTTGTTGTTGTTGTTGTTGTTGTTGTTGTTATTATTATTATTATTATTATTATTATTATTATTATTATTATTATTATTATTATTATTATTATTATTATTATTATTATTATTATTATTATTATTATTATTATTATTATCATCATCATCTTTATTATTGTTGTAATTATTATTATTGACAAAACAAAATAAATCCTTAGACAAATTAGTGTAAACCTGCGGCAGTGACATCATTATGGCAGTATTGATGATCTTTTAAATTGATTTCAATTACCATAGCGGCGTAATAAGAGTTGTCTGATATCGCTGCTAGCAAACATTTGAAAGAATGGTATTAATTACGTGATTCTCCTATTTGATAAGAAGACTATTTTTTTTTTTAAGAATCTGATGATGAAAACAACCATTGATAATAAAAAGGTGAATCTAAGACGAGTTCTAAAAAGTGCACAAAAGTTCATAGTTACAAAACATCACATGATATCACCTTTAGGAAGAAAGCTGACGACAACGTTAAAACACTTGATCGAGTTTATCCGCGATTAAGATTAACAACTTCAAAATCAAATAGCATGCCTGTATATTCTACACGTATAGACAAAACTGTATCACGGATGCCCTTCTGACTATTCACGAGCGACATCTACACTCAGTTTGCTAACATTGAGAGAAAGAAAAGAAAAATCCATGGTGCATATTACCTCTAAGGAAGCTGGCCTGTGCTCGAGAGGTGATCTTGGCGTAGTCTGCATCGAACGTGTTGCAGTAGGTGAGGCCTTCCCCCCAGGCAAACTTTTCACCATTGTTGAATTTGAAACAGGATGACTCATAAAGCTCCCATCCAGGTTCACATAAATGCTCAGCAGTTGTACGGGCCGCACTGGTTGCACATTCAATTAGAGTCGTTGATTCTACTGTAAGTGTTGATGTGGGTTCAACGGTGATGCTGCTGTAGGAAGCGCTCTCCTCTGTAGGAACTCCAGTTGGACCGGTGGTGATTGAGCTAATCACAGTTGAACCTCCTGGACCGGTGGTGGTTGAGCCTGTCACAGTTGAACCTCCTGTACCGGTGGTGGTTGAGCCAGTCACAGTTGAACCTCCTGTACCGGTGGTGGTTGAACCTGTCACAGTTGAACCTCCTGGACCGGTAGTGGTTGAGCCAGTCACAGTTGAACCTCCTGGACCGGTTGTGGTTGAGCCAGTCACAGTTGAATCTCCTGGACCGGTGGTCGTTGAGCCAGTCACAGTTGAACCTTCTGTACCGGTGGTGGTTGAACCTGTCACAGTTGAACCTCCTGGACCGGTAGTGGTTGAGCCAGTTACAGTTGAACCTCCTGGACCGGTTGTGGTTGAGCCAGTCACAGTTGAACCTCCTGGACCAGTGGTGGTTGAACCAGTCACAGTTGAACCTTCTGGACCGGTGATGGTTGAGCCAGTCACAATTGAACCTCCTGTACCGGTGGTGGTTGAGCCAGTCACAGTTGAACCTCCTGTACCAGTGGTGGTTGAGCCAGTCACAGTTGAACCTTCTGGACCGATGGTGGTTGAGCCTGTCACAGTTGAACCTCCTGGACCGGTGGTGGTTAAATCAGTCACAGTTGAACCTCCTGGACCAGTGGTGGTTGAGCCTGTCATTGTTGAACCTCCTGGACCGGTGGTGGTTGAGTCAGTCACAGTTGAACCTCCTGGACCGGTGGTGATTGAGCCAGTCACAGTTGAACCTCCTGTACTGGTGGTGGTTGAGCCTGTCACAGTTGAACCTCCTGGACCGGTAGTCGTTGAGCCAGTCACAATTGAACCTTCTGGACCGGTGGTGGTTAAATCAGTCACAGTTGAACCTCCTGGACCAGTGGTGGTTGAGCCTGTCATTGTTGAACCTCCTGGACCGGTGGTGGTTGAGTCAGTCACAGTTGAACCTCCTGGACCGGTGGTGGTTGAGCTTGTCACAGTTGAACCTCCTGTACCGGTGGTGGTTGAGCCTGTCACAGTTGAACCTCCTGGACCGGTGGTCGTTGAGCCAGTCACAGTTGAACCTTCTGTACCGGTGGTGGTTGAGCCTGTCACAGTTGAACCTCCTGGACCGGTGGTCGTTGAGCCAGTCACAGTTGAACCTTCTGTACCGGTGGTGGTTGAGCCAGTCACAGTTGAACCTCCTGTATCGGTGGTGGTTGAATCAGTCATCGTTGAACCTTCTGGGCCAGTGGTGGTTGAGCCTGTCACAGTTGAACCTCCTGGACCGATGGTGGTTGAGGCAGTCACAGTTGAACCTCCTGGACCGTTGGTGGTTGAGCCAATAACAGTTGAACCTCCTGGACCGGTGGTGGTTGAGCCAGTCAAAGTTGAACCTCCTGGACCGGTGGTGGTTGAATCAGTCATCGTTGAACCTTCTGGGCCGGTGGTGGTTGAGCCATACACCGTTGAACCTGGACCGGTGGTGGTTGAGCCAGTCACAGTTGAACCTCCTGGACCGGTGGTAGTTGAGCCATTCACCGTTGAACCTGGACCGGTGCTGGTTGAGCCAGTTATAGTTGAAGCTCCTGGACCGATGGTGGTAGTGGTGGTGGTGATGGTGGTGGTGGAAGGGATCACTGAAGAACAAACCTCAGCCTGGATGGAGGACTGCAGTTGATCTGAGTCTGGGTAATGTTAAAGAGGTGTGTCATTAAATCTGTGGTGCAGGTGGCTCGTTTTGAATGAGAGATCGTGGAATAAGGTTGAATAAATCTCATTGAACTTTGACCTTCACTGACTCGCAATGCCGTGTAACATGAGGATGACTGAGAGCGTTTTGCATTTTGGTATTGTCTACTAAATCTTCCTAGTAGATGATAACCGTTCCTTTGGCATCATGTAATAATCAATGGCATACTGTCTAGTTGCAGTAGTATTAGTAATGATGGTAGTAGTAGTAGTAGTAGTAGTAGTAGTGATACCTGATCCCAAATAATCTTTAATTACACAGATTGACTTGAACTAAACAAGGTGGAATCTAAAGCTTTTCGTCTTATCAACTCTTCTCCTCTAACTGACTGTCTTGATTCTTTAAGTCACCGCCGCAATGTTGCATCTTTATCTGTCTTCTACCGCTGTTTTCATGCTGTCTGCTCTTCTGAACTTGCTAACTGCATGCCTTCCCCCCTCCTGCGGCCTCGCTGCACAAGACTCTCTACTTCTTCTCATCCCTATTCTGTCCATCTTCCTAATGCAAGAGTTAACCAGTATCTTCACTCCTTCATTCCCTACACTGGTAAACTCTGGAACTCTCTACCTGTGTCTGTATTTCCACCTGCCTATGACTTAAACTCTTTCAAAAGAGGAGTGTCAAGACACCTCTTATGTTAACTGGACCCTCCTTTTAGATTTTTCTGTTTTTTCTCTTTCTACTTTTCTTTTAACAGGGCCTGGCAACCAGAGGGATTTTTTTTTTTTCCAACACTGTGTTTGCCCTTGGCCAGTGCTCTTGTAATGTAAAAAAAAAAAAAAAATAAAAAAAAAAATTTTTGGGGAAGTTAGGCTACACTTTTGTTCTTATCATATTAATTAGGTTATCTTGAGACCCAACTGACCTGAGATGACTTCGACGAGAGAGCAATTTACAGTCCCGTTCTCTCCGTATTCCTGCCTCACCATCAAGCGATACTCGTCCAGAAGAGCCTCTCTCCTGAACACAGGCCCGGCGGTAATCGTCTGGTGGTATAGCATAGTTGTATGTCAGGGAGGCGATGGCGTAGTGGATAAGGTGGTGAGCGTACAGTCTCTATAGGCTATAACATGAAAAAAAAAGTAATCCAACCGAAGACCTCTCACTATTTTGGCCACCTTTGACTCATTATTCTGCCGAAACTTACCTTTACATCAGGACACGGGGAAGAACAATGGACTGTCGGCCATCCGTAGGTGAAGTCTACGGTGAGAGTGTCCCCGCACTCCAACGTTGTCTCTTGTCGTTTAATCTCACTCACCACGCCGCCGAATACTATCTAGGAGACATTAATTAATGCAATAAAATTTTTGAAATAATCCTCGCATGTAGGACTTTAAATCAGTATCCTCTACAGTAACTCACTTTGGCTAGAAGGATGACCACTGCTGCTTGTTGGCTCGCCATGATTCCAATGCAGTAAGAGTACTGCTGCCAAGGCTTTTATATAATCCAACATGCTAGATACCTTTATTTTTCTCAGTTGCTTGCCTTTCTCCAGCATTTGATCAGCTGCATTAATGGTGTAATTCTAGAACAAACTAAAGACAATTTTTCACACCTATTATGGATATTTGCGGTATTCACTGGGAAAACATCCAATATTATGTGATTACCAAGCATAATTGGAAGCTTTTGTGAGTGCCACCCTTCCTCACCTACATCAGTGCTTTGGGAGGCTAGATGTCGGTGTTGAAAGCAGCTCACCTGTTCCAACACTGAGCGCGCGGCCAGGTGACTCAAACTAAGCGGTGTTAACGAACCCTTTCATGATAGAAGAGTCGCTTTGCCATTCTCGTAATGCAAGTGATTTTTCTTAGTCTGAAGGTCACCGCCAAGTCAGACCAGGTTTAACTAGCACTGTAAGAATGTGATGTACCTTTTTTTCTCTCTTTCACATTTGATTACATAGATTGTGTATAGTGAGGAAGGGAGGTGTCTTTATGAATACATGCTATTAGTTACCATTAGATTTGTATGTCTTGATAAAACAAAAATGTAGAACACATTAACATGGTGTCCTCTAGAATTTATATTATAGTTTCTTTTTATGATAAATAATTAATGTAAAGGTGAAAAAAAACTAACTAAATTTCATGCAGCATTTAGAACCATGATGCAAAGCTGTTTACAGAAGAGTTCTAAAAAAATGAGCTACGACATCTCGTAAATTGCATGACGCGTGCAGGTGTATGTCAATTATTGCTGCACATTACACTGGCTTTCACGCACTGTCAGAGTAAAGAAATCCAAATATTTAAGAAAGAGATTAATATTCTGCAATCACTGTATTCACTCACACAACATTTTGCTTTTTTCTGACATCAATGGAAGAAATTACGCGTGTGTGAGCTCACGCACACACGCTTTTGTGTGTGTGTGTGTGTGTGTGTGTGTGTGTGTGTGTGTGTGTGTGTGTGTGTGTGTGTTTGAAGTTGTATTTGCACGCTTTAGTTAAGTGAATGTAAAGAAAAGAAAAAAAAAGCACCAGTAATAGACTATGTAGAAAGATCGATATTGACATGGGCTGTTGAGGGATAATTGACGCTTTTCAAGGATGTAGTTATCTACTTACATGCACCGCACTAAACGGCTCTTGGAGGACACAGGAGGACACTACTGCAGATATATAAAGGCTGAGGAGTGTGTAGACTCCGTGTCCAGTCAAGATGGAGAGGCGGCACTTTGCTCTGCTGGCCGTCCTGGCGGCGCTTTGCGAGGTAACTTTGTCATATACCAACATAACCTTGTAAATTCTTTAGATTCTTGACAGTAATGAATGGTGTGGATTTCTTTCGTTTGTGTAAGATATAAGAGTATGCCTGAAGTAAAATTTTTGCCCTTCTGCCTCTTTGCCTGTGTGTGTGTGTGTGTGTGTGTGTGTGTGTGTGTGTGTGTGTGTGTGTGTGTGTGTGTGTGTGTGTGTGTGTGTGTGTGTGTGTGTTGTGTGTGTGTATGTGTGTGTGTCTAAGTGAATGTGTGTTATATTTAGATGCATCTTTTATAAAAGTCTCCAGATTTCATCTGAAAGTAGAATGCAAGAATTAAGATTTTGACAGGTGTGAGCCATGAAAGAGCACTTGATTAGTAAATGCACTTTATAATTTTATATATGTAGACGTTCACTAAATATAAATAGGAAAAAAGAAAAATAATCCTACGCTTGATTTGGGTATATAAGGATTAATTTTCCGGTTTGTCAATACTAATGCTCAGCGAATGTGTGGTACGGCTCTCAGGTAGTGTTCGGCAGCGTGGTGGACGGAATCAAGAGGCAGGAGACAACGCTGGAGTGTGGAGACGTTCTCAAGCTTGACTTCACGGACATAATACCGACTGTCCATTGTTCTTTGCCGTGTCCTGATATGAACGTAAGTTTCGCCAGAACAAAGAATCCAATGACACCGAATTTAGTGACACTGTCGACCTGCTTGACAAATCTGTCCGCCTGATTGTACCACCGCAGACGATTGCCGTCGGACCGGTCTTCAAGCGAGAGGCTCGTCTGGACGAGTATGGGTTGATGGTACGGCAGGAGTACGGCGAGAACGGCACGGTGACTTGCTTGCTTGTCGATGTCATTTCAGGTCAGTTTGTCTCTAAAAAAGTATTCGCCATTAGAAATTTTCCAAGAAAAAAATCATCGTTGATATAAACGGAACATTATTTGTTATTAAATGGCCATTGTGAAAAGAGACGTACAGTATTTTTGGGGCAGATGTTCACGACCGTTGCTACTACTGCTGCAGTAATCCCGCGATCATAGAAATACGGATGTCATGAGGGTGCAGGATGTCCAGGAATGTAAAATACTATCAGGAGAAGTGCAATGCCACCACCAGTAACGATGATTTTCTTAGGTCCAAGTCCTGGTATACGGCACAATAGAAATCTCGATGTCAAGCCTCATCTGTTGACAATTTGAATAGATTGGCTGCTTGGCTCTCGCTGACAAAATAGTTGCATCAAACTTAATGACTCTGCAACATTAGGAAATTGTCAAGTAACCTATCACATTATATCTTTATATCTAATTGTCTCATTTACCGAAATCTGGTATAAGACAGGACACTTTCAGGAAGGATCAGAATCGTACCTGACCTTCTTTTTGTTTCTTTCTTTTTCTGTTAGACTCTCTCGCTCTACAGTCATCTCTCCAGGCTGAGGCTTGTGATTCAGTGCCTCCTTTCACTGAGGGCTCTACTGTGTCATCTACCGCTGCCACTGAGGGCTCTACTTTGTCAACAACCACTGTCACAGGAGGCTCTAGTGTGTCAACAACCACTGGCAGTGAAAGCTCTACTGTGTCACCAACCACTGCCACTGAGGGCTCTACTGTGTCAACAACCACTGCCACTGAAGGCTCTACTGTGTCACCAACCTCTGCCACTGAGGGCTCTACTGTGTCAACAACCACTGCCACTGAGGGCTCTACTGTGTCACCAACCACTGCCACTGAGGGCTCCACGGTGTCACCAACCACTGTCACTGGAGGCTTATCTGCCGACACTACTATCATTGCAGACTGCGCCGATAACATGGACACTACTGAGTCTGTTTCTGGCGATGAACAAAGCCAACACATTACCAATCCATCTTCCAGTGTGACAACTCCGTCCCCAACAAGCCTTCCTACCACTACCACCACCACGCCTCGGTACAAGTGCCCCAGTGACTTTGAGAGCTTCAATAATTCCTGCTACCACGTGTCTGTTGAGGAGGGTACGTGGGAGGACGGGAGGATTTATTGTGCGCTTAAGAACAGCAAATACGTCACCATTACCAATGATGACGAGTTCTATTACGTAATAAGTAAGTAACGCCAGCTGAAATTGACAGTTGTTTTTCTCCATGGTTGATGATATGGTGTGCAATAATGATAGTGGTGAATGTATGGGGTATATTTGATTGTATTCTTGTCCGCCTTGGCCACTATCTTCAATATTTGCTCCTTCATGTAGGCCTTCTGAGCACAGACACTTGGATTGGCCTCAACGACAGAGAAAATGAAGGTTTCTTTATCTGGGATTCCGACGGCACTGCTATCGATTACGAAATGTGAGTAAAGTATTTTCTTCTTTTTTCTATATTAAAAATCATATTTTGAGGATTATATCTAAAGCTATGATTTCCTTTACCTTAATTTTACAATATTTCATTTGGTAATATTGAACTATGCGTTCACTGTTGTGTACGTGCTCATGTAATATCAAATTCTTCCTTATAGATTTAAAGAACTGAAATATCTCATTGAAATGGAATACTGAATTCTTCTAATATTTTGTTTATTGTTTGTGTTGTCGCTAGATATTTTTGTAGAGCTATTTTCTTGTAAAAAATATACGAAAGGATTTTACCTGTATGTTTGGCCTTTTCTAAGTCTCGTTTAAAGAGACGGCAATGTAATAATGAATCGACATCAGAATGCAGACGAGATTCAGTGATAATAAAAAAATACCACTCAGATATAACAATTGTACAGAACTCTGCTTCAGAAGTATTATGAAGTTCATGCGCATTAGCTAATGATATTCATGAGCAGTGTTTTTTTCAATATTTCTCTTTTCAGCGTTTCTGTTTTATATTAATTGCTTCCCCGCTCTCTAACAATAGATTTCCGCCTTTAGTATTGACAAAGCGTTCACTGGGACTCATACGAGCATGTTCACCAATATTACCCACTTAGATTATTTGTTTTGCTCACTAATTATCCAGAACAGATTGCTTTCGTGCCCTGCTCTTCCCCTGCTTGGGCCTCACCGCGAATACTCCATGACGTAAAGGATTAAGCGCAACGGGGAAGAATAGGGAACTGCGTAGACTCGATGTGTTTGCGAGTACCTGAGGAGAATGCCTCCATAATTTAAGAGTAATCTTTTGCGCCTCACTTTTTAAGCCTTTCTTTGGGATATACATCATTTCACCACACTGAGAAATAGCTACGTAAAGTGTCCTCAGGAAACATGAGGAGGACAAGGATTTAGATAATAGATTTTTACATTGTCTGGCTAGTAAAAGGAATGAAAAGAGATTCCTAAGAATGATTTGTGATTAAGGGGAATATGTATCGGTAGCAGTGCAATGGAAGAAAAAATACTGAAGATGACATTTCTCTGTGTGTAGTCAAAAGGATTATCCAAAATTGGAGACGATAACTGTCTTGAAACCTCATTCTTGCAGCATTTCAAGTCGAAGCGAATTACTGCCACTTCAAGATCTAAAAATCCTGTAAATACATATCGGTGCGAAGGAAAAATACGATTCTATTAAATTATGGAAATGTGCTGTATGCGAATTATTGTTTGTAATACCCAGGTTTGCCTTCGGAGAGCCAAACAACGGTATACTTTACAGCGAGGATTGCGTCGAGATGCGCGAGGGGAAAGGCTTCATGTGGAACGACGAGGGTTGTGAGTCCTGGAGAAGGTATGGAGCTCAGGAACTTATATTGTACTTACCCTTTCTTGCAGTTGGAAAGCTTGTTATTTTGCATCCTAAGTAAGAGTATTGATTTTTTTTTTGCATGTGTTTGTAAAAGTAAGAGGAAAGTTTGAGTTAAGAAGTCTTTACCACATGATCCTACTTAATTTTCAGTCATATTAGTTTAATTGTGAGACGCAAGTACGGTATGTTTATTTTGCATCATGGCCAAAATAGTTAACGTTTTCCATTCTTTTTTTTTTTTTTGGTACGTGTTTGTTTAGTTTAGTTATGAGACTTAGGTACGGCATGTTTATTTTGCGTCATGGCCAAAAAATAGTCAGCGTTTTCCATTTTTTTTTTTTTTTTGGCACGTGTTTGTTTTAAGTAAAAAGAAACGAGGAAGGTAGCAAGTCTTTACTACATAACATAACTACTTTAAATGTGACTCAACTTTCAGACAATCTGCTTCACTCAGGAGACATTGTACTAAACCACTTTCAATATTTTCCTGAACGTATTGTCAGCTCTTAAATATCAGTTTTTGTTTTCCTTGTAGACTTCTTGTGGCGCGCCTGTCTGTTGACGTAAACCTGTTTGTTCCCCATTAACCTCAGTGGTCTTGGTCCTTTCCTTCTCTTAATAGAGCCACGACGAACTCCTCTGCTCTCTCTCTCTCTCTCTCTCTCTCTCTCTCTCTCTCTCTCTCTCTCTCTCTCTCTCTCTCTCTCTCTCTCTCTCTCTCTCTCTCTCTCTCTCTCTCTCTCTCTCTCTCTCTCTCTCTCTCTCTCAATAATCTCAGTTCCTTTACACGTGAATTTTGCAAGTTTTGAATTGGAAGATGTGGATTGAAAGTGTTGGTGAAATGTAACACAAGTACACAAATCCAAGTGTGCACATATTGCATGTGTGTGTTAGGAAGGTTTTTATTGTTCCCGCTGCTAATTTTGGTGTAATGTTCGCTCAGTGTTGTATTTATGAATTTAGAGAGAGAGAGAGAGAGAGAGAGAGAGAGAGAGAGAGAGAGAGAGAGAGAGAGAGAGAGAGAGAATGTGTGTGTGTGTGTGTGTGTGTGTGTGTGTGTGTGTGTGTTTTGTGTTTATGTGCGTACAGACAACTAAATTAACTCACTTTTCATGCACTACGTCTGCCAGATTTGCTTGTGAAGTGAGTCCAACTCAGTACCGACGATAAACCATCTGAATCACCACTCAAAGTCCTGAAAATTGGCCAACATTGAGAAAATACGTACTTCAAACAACTTCACATCCTAATAACAACAAAAACAACAACAAAAACTGTAGTAATGGAAAACACCAAGAAGCAAAGTTCGAAGATTATTAAGTTCCTTCCACCAAGAAATGAACATCCCAATTTATAGAAGAGTGATTATCATGAATAGATCGGAGAAATGGAATCTGCAACAAACAACATCCAGAGGTTTTAAATTCCACAAAAGCACACTATAAGAATGGACTGAGAGGTTTAAGATACAGAAACGCCAATTTTTCCATAAACTACTTGGTCCTTTCCTGTCCGTACTGGCAGCTCAGTACGATTTTTTTTCCTTAGTTTTTGTTGCTCTTAACGTCTTACATAATAAAAATGTCATGTAGCAGGAGCAGGCTAGAGGAAGACTAACACCAAGACGCAACTGACGCTCCTCAATTCTAGTTATAAAAAGATAGGAGTATCTGGCTTGCTTTTACTTCTGCCTGGCCACAATACATCATATTGACTGCAGTGCTGTAAGGAAACTTTTTCTTAGAACGTTTTCATGGCGCACCTCCGCAATACCTATATTGAATCTCTGTTGGAATTCATACAAAATTCATATTTCCCAATGTCTGTTCTGATGGGAATTTGCAATAAAACAACTATCTTCTCACGAGACTTTTTGTGATGGATGTGAAATATGATGGTATTGTAATATTTGAAATCTAAAGTCAAAGAAGAAATGTAACAAACACAATCAGGTGAATGACAAATGCTTACGAAAAAAAATGGTGAAGGCTGAAGACAGTATAAAGATGTTGAATGAATATTGGATCACATACTTATTTTACCTGACGTATTATTCTTTCTGGTAATGATACATAGGTCTAAGTTAATGAAGATGACCGGCTTCTGTCAAATGTATTAAGGGATAAAAAGAAACATGACCCACTGTGAAACTTATCTTGGTGATATACTATATACTGAGACCCATTAACTCCTTTGGTTAGTTTTCATGAAGAGAGTTGAAATGAAGTATAGTTGTAGCAATAGGAAAGCTATAGTTTAGATTACACATAGCTGTTACCAAAATAGTGGATCTCCTCTCCTCTTACTTTTTGCTGCATGGACACTAGAATTGCATAGGCAGCGCAGTCAGCCGAAATGAAGGCTTTTTGAGCACAGGTACTGATTGAGAGAAGCGAAAAAGACGGGTAAAGCGATACACGGAAAGAATGAGATAATTAACCAACAGCAATAAAACTATAGACATGGCTTAATTGGCGCAGGTGAATAGTGACACGACCACACAACTCCTGGACGATTCCCCAGCACGGCGCGCCCTGCTGCTCGCCCCACCTGATACCGCTACGGCTGCCCATATTTACAAGGACCCAAACGACCTCCCTTGCTGACATTCATTATCCTTACCGTGCCTGCTCGCGAGGAACACTGCTCCACCATTCCAGCCATGCTCCGCACCTGTCCTTCCTTGTTACCAGGCTTACGATCTCGGCCACGTCGCCTCCTGCACAAACTTCGTCAATTGAGTGAATCTGCAACTATAATGTGAATTCCACTAGTCGATGGCCAGGCCTAACGGAAAACTTCCTCCGACACGCTCCAATTTTCACTGATCGTCTAAACTGCCTGGGCGCTTCTGTGGCGAAAAAGAGAGGCGGAGGCTGTCGTCCACACTTTACACAGAAACTAACCTTTTACTTTCGTATTTTTCGTCCGTCGTAATATTTTTTTTTTTTTTTTACTCGTTCACGTTTCAATTCTACATTTCATTTTTTTTCGCTCCAGGTGTACACTGCCACCTTTCCCTCAGCCATCTTAAACAAACGACGCTGAATTTCATTGTAATTAGATGAGCGGAGCAACACCCAAAGATAAACACGCTCGTTTTCCGCCGCCCACTGTCTGATGCTCACTGCTCCTGCTGAGGTCTCGTGACACTGCCTAAGGATCGGCATTGGGAAAATAGTCCTTAATGGGTCGCAACACTCCCCAGAAAACCCCGTACTATTTTGTAGAAAGAGAGAGAGAGAGAGAGAGAGAGAGAGAGAGAGAGAGAGAGAGAGAGAGAGAGAGAGAGAGAGAGAGAGAGAGAGAGAGAGAGAGAGAGAGAGAGAGAGAGAGAGAGAGAGAGAGAGAGAGAGAGAGAGAGATCTGTGAAGGAAAAAAAATAGACATTCCCAAAAAACGACCAGAGGAAACTGAAGCAACACGAGGCACAAAGAGTGGGACCTTTGACTGTGGCACTGTGGGCGTTCATTTACCTCCCTGCTCTCCTTGGACGTTGCTGATGAGTGCGTGGCGACTGTGACCTCCCATCCTTCCCTCGTGAAAGCAGGTTGCAGGTGGAAAGCTTGTAGTCTGAACATGTTTTACAAGTACGTTAATTTTATTCTATGAGAGGTATTTATTTATTCATTTATTTATTTATCTGTTTTATTTATCTATTTCATTTATCTATTTATCTATATTCGTTTTGTGTGCATGTGTGTGTGTGTGTGTGTGTGTGTGTGTGTGTGTGTTTGTTCATGAAATCAGGTGAACAAGGAATATAGAGCTATCATAATCAGAATACACGATCTGTTCCGCTATGAGCAAATAGTCTGTTGCACGTGCATGTGTGTGTGTGTGTGTGTGTGTGTGTGTGTGTGTGTGTGTGTGTGTGTGTGTGTGTGTGTGTGTGTGTGTGTGTGCCTGGAATGCTGAGAACTATTTCATGGTTCAGAATATACGAGGGTGAGCCTTTAGTCAATCTCAGGAGCTCAAAAGTGCCGTCAATTCTCAGTGTTCTCCCCCTCCCCAAAAAGAATGAATGGAAAAAAGCGACAGAAAGGGAAAAAAATACACTTTCATTCACAGGCAAGAGCGAGAGCACGAACGAAGTGTCTGATGAATTAGTGGAACTGGAAAAAAGGTAACCTCTCAAAAATTACGTTCTTTACATTGCTCAAAACAAGAGGAGTGGAAATGTTTGCAGTGTTCCGAATATTCGTGTCTCTGTGTGTACTTGTGTGTGTGTGTGTGTGTGTGTGTGTGTGTGTGTGTGTGTGTGTGTGTGTGTGTGTGTGTGTGTGTGTGTGTGTGTGTGTGTGTGTGTGTGTGTGTGTGTGTGTGTGTGTGTGTGTGTGTGTGTGTGTGTGTGTGTGTGTGTGTGTGTGAAATGGTAAAACAATACATGTGGGCTAATGAAATAAATAAATAAACGGATCAACAAAGATAGATTCAATAAATAAAAATGATTTGTTAGAATTTTAGTTTTTCATCTCTCTCTCTCTCTCTCTCTCTCTCTCTCTCTCTCTCTCTCTCTCTCTCTCTCTCTCTCTCTCTCTCTCTCTCTCTCTCTCTCTCTCTCTCTCTCTCTCTCTCTCTCTCTCTCTCTCTCTCTCTCTCTCTCTCTCTCTCTCTCTCTCTCTCTCTCTCTCTCTCTCTCTCTCTCTCTCGTCGAGTCACTTTGGTGGAAGTCTTAACGATGCCTTTCGTGCGCCTTGGCAAAATAAATGATTCTCTCAAGTGCCTCCTAGACGTGTGTAAAAGGAGCAATTAAGCCATTTTGCAAGGGTGAACTTTCTGCAAAGATTATAAATGCGCCTTCTGGATCTCGCACCGAACAATTCTTAATATTAAATTCAGTCGAACCTAAAACACAACACACCGTCCGTGACTTGTAAATGATTTGCGTTGTTTGTGTCAAGGCTACTAGGAATCAATACAACGCTAATTATTGCAAGCTTTTGTCGTAAAGACGGTGAATACTATTTTGATGAAATATTCAAGCTAAACTTTTCTAATGGATGGTAATTTCTGTCAGAGTGATGGCTGGCTTTCTCAAGTTTGTGAGGACATTTTTCTTTCTGTGTTTAAGATGAGTTGCATTAAGACTGGCAACCCGGTCAATGCGAGATCTTCAAGTGTCGAGACTTTGGTCAGTTCTGTAGGCGAAGGGTGCCTGATGACGAACATGACTTCAGGTATAAGGCAATCCTCGAGCAGACCTTGCCATTTAACGAAAGTTTTTCTATATTACTTGTAATGTACTTGCAGGATTTATCAGTAAAAAGAGTGGTGTGTGTTTTTTTAAAGGTTTGGGGACATTCTGTGATTTTATAATAACCATACTATCTGTGAAAACACTGTTAAGACGTGTTGCAGTCATGAACTTGGTAACACTTATGGGACGTGGTGTAAGTATCGAAGAGTAACTAGTGACGATCGTGACTTCACTCGTAAGGTAGTTATCGTGCAGAACTTGCCATTTAAAGAAATTTTTTTTCATATTACTTGTAATGTACATGTAGAATTTATCTGTAAAAAGAGTGGTGTTTTTTTTTTTTTTTTTTTAAAGGTTTGGGGACATTCTGTGATTTTATGTTAAATATACTATATGTGAAAACACCGTTAGGACGTATTGCAGGCATGAAGTTGGTAACACTTATGGAACGTGGTGTAAGTATCGGTAAAAAAATCATGGACTAGTAACTATCATTAATATAGGAGCTGACACTTGTAGAATCTCATAGTGATCTTAGCGGCGTGCCCCGAAACGAATGCCATTATGACTCTGCACCTCGGGATTTGATGCGTGCCGGAATTCAAAAGACGCCTGCAACTTCCTGTAGGGCCTGATGAAGGTTTGTCACTTATTCATGAGAATGTTTACCACGGAAGTCATTTAAAGAACGTTCTAGCTGGGACTCACTAGAATACAGGATCGTCCCGTGACACAAGAAATAAATATCACAGAATATGTAGTTATGAAAAGTATTAGAAAGTTAGGAATAGATATATAGATTACGGTTATCAGCAGCCGTGTTTTCTCGTTCCTGATTGTGGAGGAGCTGCTTATATTAATTAGGATGTGAACAATTTTGATACATCAGTTTTGAAATCTAAGTCAAATCATCAGCATTAGCAACAACAATACTCAATATAATGTTAGTTGCGCATTGCTTTGTGGGGCCACGTAAATGCATGGAAATGATGCCTTGCCCTTTTTTGTTTTTTCTATGACACAGAAGTAAGCTTGATTTAGATAAAAAAAAAAAAAAAAAAAATATATATATATATATATATATATATATATATATATATATATATATATATATATATATATATATATATATATATATATATATATATATATATATATATATATATATATATATATATATATATATATATATATATATATATATATATATATATATATATATATATATATATAAATGTAATGCACTATGTTACTGAAATATAAGAACTGATCGTCAAAGCTTCATATTGACAATATTTCTAACTAACAAAACAACAATTAACAAGACTTTTATTAACAAACGTGATTATGAAAAACTCTTAGATTCACAAGGCTAATCAAAAGGATATTATTGCTGACGAATTTGTTAAAAAACGTGACTAACCAGCCGTATAAGCAACAAAGCTTTCTAGTTAGCAAAACTTTTGATGCTTTAATAGAAGATATAGAAACTCATCAACAAACTAAAAAAAAAAAAAACTTATGCACTTCCAACACATAAGCTCAATGCATACTTCTGAATTAACGTCCATTTACCTGACACAACTCTCTGCACGGAATCGATGCTTGTTACCTGGATTGCCTCCTCAATATAACTATTTTTACACAGATATGCGGCTCAATTTGCTGAAGATCGATGCTGGTTATTGGGTCGTGCGCAGAAAATAAACACCTGAATTAGTGAAAACAGTTGGGAAGTCTTACTAGGTTTATAGCATAGAAGAGCTAATCGAGTCTGCGAAATGGTTTACTGTGCTGGGAGGCAGTTCAGTAATAACCTTACACTGAGAGGAACCGGAGAAAGGAAGTTGAAGGATGAGGAGAGACTATGCTTTCATGAATGTGTGTGTGTGTGTGTGTGTGTGTGTGTGTGTGTGTGTAGATGGACGATAGATAAGTATATAGGCAAACGAATAGATAGAAAGATACATCGGCGGTTAAATGATATGGATAGATGCACTATTTACTGTACACATTGATAGAAAAGGGTATAGACAGGCAGACACATAGACAGACGGATAAATGGTATAGATAGACGCACTATTTAAACTTGCATTCTGTCCTGATACCTCGAGCTTCAGTTACTGCACAAAAAGTGTCAGCTGTCTAGAGGGGACAATATATTTCCCAGATTTAGGTCAAAGGCGTGTGTGTGTGTGTGTGTGTGTGTGTGTGTGTGTGTGTGTGTGTGTGTGTGTGTGTGTGTGTGTGTGTGTGTGTGTGTGTGTGTGTGTGTGTGTGTGTGTGTGTTCGTTCATTAAAATGCATACAATATATGTAAATAGAACATGTTCGAGGAAAAATGTAGAAGAGAACATTTCTCCTGATCAGACGATGATATGTTGGCTCGATGGTTGAAAATAGTAATAACCTTAACCACGTGTATATCTGTTTGTCTCTCTAATTATCCATTCATCTGCATTTAGTATCCATAGACATCTATCCATATGTATCTATTTCTGTAACTTTACAATTATTTGTATATGTCTATCTTTCTTTCAGTAGGTATCTGTCTATAGGAACCTTTTCTCATAAGATTTACTAAAAGTTGCTAGAGAAGAAAATAAATTGTGTTTTATGATTACATCCACAAATGATTGAATGGTTTGCATCATTCGCTTTTAACCAATACACACAGATTAATATCAAAATGTAGAACACAGGAGTATTTGTTGAACAATTTAAATAAGACTTCTTATGGTTCAGTATACACATAAAAGCAGGAAAATTCTTCTGTTAAATCTTAAACATGATTTTTTATTCTTAGATTGCAAGTACGTGTATCAACAGAGGAGTTTCATTACGGATTTAGGGGTGTTCATTATAGTTTTCCCATCTGCCTCCACATCATATGACTGGATCAAATGAGCCAAACCTTCGTATCAAAAACAATGCATGCTTTGTGTGTTGCCGTTCCCGCATTTCCATAACTGTTAATCCTGAACACATTTTACCCTTGTTGCAATTTTTGATAATAGATGGGAAATAAAAAGAAGGGAATACGTAAATCTTAGTTGTTCTGTTGTACTGATAATTTACCGAACCGTATGACGAGGCCGCCGTGGTACAGTGGAGCCATGCGCGCTTTGGGGTCCGAGGGGTATCCAAGCGCACGGGTTCGAATCCTGTCCACGGTCCGAGTGTAGGTTGGGCTTCCTCACTGGGGGCAACGGTGTCCTAGCGGGTGGGCTTTGAGATAGGAGGTACCCCAAAAAGTACACCCCTTAACCCATAAATTCCCGTGAAAAGCCCACATGGTAAAAAATAATAATAATAACTTGTATAAAAATCTTGAGGGTGACAGTGTCTCTCTTTTGGGGTAGAAGTGTTGACGTTTTTTGTCATCATTCATATAAGTTTTGATTTACTTCCAGATCATTTTCTCTCGCTCCTTTCTTTTTTCTTCCTTCCTTTCTGCTTCCTTTCCTTCCTTCTTTCCTTCCTTCCTTCCTTCCTTCCTTCCTTCCTTCCTTTATTCCTTCCTTCCTTCTTTCCTTCTTTATTTCGTTTTCCACGTACTACAATGTCTTTACTATTTTTGGCATTTCTCCTTTAAATCAACTAAACTATGAATGTATTCAAAAATACATCTCAGAAATATTTTATTGAATTGTAAAAGATTCAAATCAAATCACCTTTCCACAACCAAGCATTTCTGTGGTTGAGATTGAGCGGTGAATTGCTCTTCCAGTACAGCATAAATGTGTGACGAGAACGAGGAAGCCTTTGACTCTCCGATCGCTCTTAAAGTATTAGCGAATGCACCGCCGCGTCCGTGATGCAATACAGGCTGCAGTTAGTGATACGGAAGACCAATTTGAAAGCGTGCGGTGACTTGGTTTTGTGAATTAATGTACGTAGCGTCGCTTCGAATGTAAAAATTGAATGACAGTTGTAAGGAAGGTATAGAGAGGTCAAAATGGTAGAAGATATAACAACAATAAGAATATCAACGACAACAACAACAGCAACAACAACAACAACAACAACAACAACAACAACAACAACAACAACAACAACAACCACAACAACAACAATAACAACTACTACTACTACTACCATACTACTACTATTACTACTACTACTACTACTACTACTACTACTACTACTACTACTACTACTACTACTACTACTACTGTAATCACTACAGAATATGATCATTAATTTATCTTTAACCCTCTGAAACTTGTAGTCCTTTGGTATACTTGGGAGAAGGTTGAATGATTTTGATTCCTTCAGTACCATGGCGCGTTTTAATATTCTCTCTGGTTTCTATTTAGTGATCTTATACAGATTCAGAAACTTATGTAGGGATTAGAATAGTAAAGACTCTGGCCATTAATCTTCTGACCCCATAGACCCTTTCTAATCTACGTAAAATCGCCCAATCATACCCAAAACTGATGGTAAGAATACGTTCCAGTACTGAAGGGGTTAAAGAGCTTTATGGCCGCTCTCTTACTAATGAATCAGATATGTATTGTGTGAAGCAGTATTAAGTGTCTAGTTTCGTGTAGTTATGATTTACAGTATTCTAACAAAATTCGAAAGGTTAACAGATAAGGAGAGACATGCTTAATACTTAATATTAACTGTGAGTAGCTAAAAAGACTTAACATTATTAGTTAAACAGATCAAAGGGCTTAACATGTAAAGAGGCTTGATACTGGAAACAGAACAAAATACTGAGCACCGAAGTAAGTGTTGAATGTTACTCGAGTACTTACCGTGACTGCATAGTACCGTAACATGCTACATTGCCGCACATGCACAGAACTGACTGCTCAAGCGTTGCGTATATCTAATGCTGGTGAGATTCAGTGTTCCGGGAGCGTGAAGGTAAAGTGCTTGCTTTTTAATGTGGTGTTAGCGGGGAAATTAAGAGCGATTAACATACATTTGGCCAATCTAAAACTCCTTTCTGCCACTGTAATGCTCAAGAAGTCCTTTAAAACGCTAAACATACGTGCACTATCTGTTCTTAATGTGTACGTGCGCTCCAGCGTCGTGAGGTTACAGGAAATAAGTGTGACGTAGTGCTATCCCTTATTTCTAGCGTGTTTTGTTATTATGATCTTAATCCTATGATCTTTTATAGTATTCTTTTAACATATCAAAGGACATGTAACTAAAGGAGAAACTCTTGACACAGTGAAAAGTAGATGTAGTATTCTCTAAAATCACTGCATACTAATCAAAATAGATACGAAACATTTATGATACTAGGACTAGAAGCGATTTACTGCAGTATCTCCTCACTACACCCATTCCTATACTGTATTCTACTCTAAAGTGGCTCCTGGGTTCCAAACACATTATAGCTTACAGATGATAAGATTGATTTGATGTGAATAATACTTGCTTTCTGTTGATGAGCACACTTATCACAGGGACAGCTCACGGTTTTCCTCAAGATGTGACAACCACGCATTCCCCGGGACACCATTAGGACCCAAATCCAGGAACCATTTTAGAGTGGACGGGGGTATAGTCATGATGTAAAAGCTCGCTAGTGTGGTGATTGTAGTGTTGCCATTACTCTCTGTTTCAACCTCCTCTTATCGCTTGCGTCATTTTCACGCGTTACTTTTATTATTGCTGCGTGGAAATCATGCAGCCATTACGTTTTGGTAGAGATATTGTTAACCTGATCATTGCAGCAGTTAGTGGCGATGGTCTGGTGCTGAAAGTTACCAGTGAACTTTGCTGTAAGAGTGAATGTGTGTGTGGTTAGTGATTAAAGTTATAAAGTGGCTTGAAAGGGGGAGTGATGTCGTGCTAAGAGATTGATGAAGTGTTATTTAGGGCAGCTGTTCATTACGTGGACTTTGATTTGTTAGTATTGTTGTTTCTGTTACTGTTACTTTTTTTCTGATTTTGCTACTACTACTACTACTACTACTACTACTACTACTACTACTACTACTACTACTACTACTACTACTACTACTACTACTACGACTACTACTACCACTACTACTAAACTTCAGGTCACAGTCCACGGGTGCCGTTAGACCAGATGTTACAGCCCGTCCAGGCAGAACGCTCATGATGGCACGAACATTTTGAAGGGTCATGACACTCATTTGTTCCAAACCTCCACTTAAACGAAGAGAGAGAGAGAGAGAGAGAGAGAGAGAGAGAGAGAGAGAGAGAGAGAGAGAGAGAGAGAGAGAGAGAGAGAGAGAGAGAGAGAGAGAGAGAGAGAGAGAGAGAGAGAGAGAGAGAGAGAGAGAGAGAGAGAGAGAGGAAACTAATTGTCATTAATGTTAAGTGAGATGAGAAATATGACAGCTGTTTTGAAACTTAGGAATATGAGATGCGAAAAGAACGAAAATGATAAGTGAGTTGGTGTTTAAGAGTAAAAGTATTCTGGCATTTGTGATCGTCATGCAACCAAGAGCATAAGATGGTAAGGAAAGGTGCAAGAAACCATTAGACCTACATGTGGCAGTCCCTGTATGAACAATACCTATCTACATCCACTTATCTTTCCCATCCATAAATTTGTCTATCTTTTTAACCCCTTCACTACTGGGATACATTTTACCTTGTGTTTTGGGTATTATTAAACAATTTGATTTACATTAGGAAGAGTTTATGGAGGTCAGAAGATTAATGGCTAGAGTTTTCACTGTTTCAATCCACATATATGTTTCTGAAGTTGTATAAGATCACCAAATAGTTAGCAAAATGAATATGAAAATGCGTCATGGTACTGAAGGGGTGAAAGCTCCCTAATGATTCGCCACTAACAACCTAATCATGGAGTCTGTTCCATTCATCCACCATTTTATTTGAGAACCATTTCCTTCCTCTCTCTTTCTGTGATTTAAGTGTTTTATGCTTGAACCTGTTTTTGTCTTATCATGATAATTTCTTCAGACACCACCTTAAAAATTTCCATTTCATTACTGCAGTAGTTTTTGTTATAGCTGCTGATTAAACTCCCTCTCCCCAAAACAGAAAAAAAAAAAAATCGTCGCTGCTGCAATGATGTTAAAGACCAGGTGTGTTAGTAGAGATTTCATTGCAGTATTACCGCCCGCGGAAAAAAAGTAACACAAAAGTCGCTGTATTAACCGTTTATAAATTCTGAACCTGCTGGAGTGAAACATTTCCTCCCAAGATAGACTGGCAGCTCGCAGAAAATTTTGGTAGCGTGTCAGAACAAGCAATCAGCGAGGAGAATCCATTTACATTTTTCTCAATGCCCCATCGCACATAGAACGTTTACCTCACTTGCACCTCACTTTCCTCAATAGTTTGCTCTAGTCTGTGTCAGTATTCCCCTCTGCTATCTGCCTGGCGTGGCGTGGAGAGGACAAGAAGGCAAGACGCCCCCAAGATGTTGCTCTTCCGCCACACATGTCACTATCCTCGTGACATGAGTAACTGCATGGAGAATTCGCTGGTTCTAAACTCCGAGGACACACGATAAGTTGAGAGCTCCCTTGTGCGTACTGGCTCAAAGTTGTGCTCTGGCAAGTTAGCTGGTACTGGGGTTTATGTTCCAATTTGATATCACAATAATGAAATCACCTTAGCTATATAAAAAAAAATATTCTAGTAATGAAGTATTAATGTATGTTCCAATTTATCATTTCAATATCGAGTACCTTAAGAAAAGAAGACATATTAAGGTCGGCCGTGGTACAGTGCTTTGGGGTCCGAGGGGTCTCCAAGCGCACGGGTTCGAATCCTGTCTACGGTCCGAGTGTAGGTTGGGCTTCCTCACTCGGGGCAACGGTTTCCTAGCAGGTGGGGTTTGAGATAGGAGGTACCCCAAAAAAGTATCCCCTTTAGCCCAGAAATTTCCGTGAAAAGCCCACATGGTATAAATAAAAAAAGATAATATTTGATGATGTGATGGCTTAGAGTTCTCAGATAAGTGAACTTCTAATGGGCTTTGTGTTTGGGTTTATCATTACAATACCTGATCCTTGAAAAAAGAAAAAAAGCTGACTGTTTCTACTCATGCTATGGACACTGTCGACCTATATACTAACAGTTTTAATGTTGTGTACTGAATAATTAACTATTTGTGGGATATATGTCCTACGAAGAAGTCACAGTACCAATATCATAAAGAAATCAATTTTTTCGATTTTTTTATGTACTGTTTATAAGTTATTTTTGCAATCCCTAATTAATTAAAAAAACATCTTTATTTGACTTGCATCATTATTTTCACATTCAAATACGTTCTCTGAGTTGCAGACTGTTGGTAAGATGTGTGTTTGAATTTGAAATCACGTTATCTAGTCCTTGTAAAAACCAACATTTTCGACTCGTAAAGCTGTACTGTCATGTCCGGATCTCGTGTGCGAACCAGCGCAAACTCATGCTCTGAGAAGTAAGCAAATGAATGTATCTTTGACTTCAAATTTACAATACCTAATCCATGAAAAAAAGAGACATTTTCAGCAACTCACATGAAGTCACAATACCACATTCGTGAAAAAGAGACATTTTCAACAACCTACATGAAGTCACAATACCAAATCCATAAAAAGAGACATTTGCAACAACTCACATGAAATCACATACCAAATCCATTAAAAAAGAGACATTTTCAACAACTTATATGAAGTCACATACCAAATCCATTAAAAAGACATTTTCAACAACGCACATGAAGTCACATAACAAATCCATGAAAAAAGAGATATTTTCAACAACTCACATGAAGTCACAATACCACATTCGTGAAAAAGAGACATTTTCAACAACTCACATATCGTTTCAAGCTCTGGATCTCATTGGACAGGAAGTTGGTAAGATACGTGATCGGCTTACTAAGTCCCGTATTCCGAAACACTCTACTACTTTCAAGAGACTCCAGATGAAGTTACGTGAATTTTACGGTACTTTTATTATTTTGTGAAATATTAACAAGATTTCTATATTGTGAACAGGAAAAATAGTCTTGCAAATCCGGCTAGTTGTTTCTGGGTCTTTGGAAGATAGTAGTGAGAAAGCAGTGTCACAAGAAAGGGTTTAAATTGACGGTTATCCAAAAAAAATATATGTGTAAGAAAACTCATTAAAACTGCTTATTTTTAATTTTTACTTATAATTTTGAGAGGATTTTTTTTAGTTTCCGATATCTGTGAAGGAGAAAGAAAGTGAAATTGTGTAGTTTTGATTCGAAGAAAGTGAAGTTATGAGAAACTACACACACACACACACACACACACACACACACACACACACACACACACACACACACACAGTTTTATATAATGTGATAACACATTATATAAAACAATTTTTCTTCTCTCACTGCATATGATTTTAATTAAAACTGTCTGTCTTAGGAGTTTCGACTCGATAGACCATGCCTGATGTATATTTATTGATTGTAAATCTGCCTGTATTCCTTGAAAATGGCAATAAACTATACTTACATAGTTACTTACTTACTTACTTACTTACTTACTTACACACACACACACACACACACTCTCTCTCTCTCTCTCTCTCTCTCTCTCTCTCTCTCTCTCTCTCTCTCTCTCTCTCTCTTCATCATTCCTTTTCTTTTTGAACTGAGGTCACATAATTTTTGTTCCTCTTGGCTTCCTCGTCGCAGGAAGTGATTTTTTTTTCTCTTTCCTCGTTTACTCATCACCTTTACTGAGTCGGCAAAAGTCAAGACAATTGTTCGCTGACGGGAAGGAAAGCCAACGCAAGAGCCATGCATTATTCTTCGTTAGTGGCTTCCGTGTTTTCTTCCACATTCTAATTCTGACTAATGGCAGATTATGACTTACCTTCAATTAGAGAGAGAAAGGAAATCGAAGAGGAACTGTTCTCTCTCTCTCTCTCTCTCTCTCTCTCTCTCTCTCTCTCTAATGCATTCTGCTATGTGTGTTTAATTCCATTCTAATTTAGAATAAGTACAGGACAGAAGATTTAAAAGGCAATGGGGGCTTCAAATTCGTCGAAAATCATGGAAATATCAGATTCTTTTATGAAGATCCTCAGCACGCTAGCCAGCCATGCAGCGCTAAATTTTCTTCACCCACCCCATCGCAAATATGGCAGAATCACTCTTCCCTCTTTTCCTCCCCTCCATATCTAGAGAGAGAGAGAGAGAGAGAGAGAGAGAGAGAGAGAGAGAGAGAGAGAGAGAGAGAGAGAGAGAGAGAGAGAGAGAGAGAGAGAGAGAGAGAGCTACGTACAACTTTTCCATATTTATGAGTGTGCTATTCAGAAGAACAGTTTCTCCGGGCGAGTGTGTGTGTGTGTGTGTGTGTGTGTGTGTGTGTGTGTGTGTGTGTGTGTGTGTGTGTGTGTGTGTGTGTGTGTGTGTGTACGTAAGCCCAAGCCTGGCCGGGGGTGAAGGCGAGTGAGGATCGACCACTCAGTTATCTAAGCTGCTGTGGCCTCATCGACACTCCCAAGTGCTTTTCCCAGCGTTGGGGAGGGTACTAGAGGATGCTGTCGTCCCCTCTCGAGAGTCCACGCTATTATTTCAGAGCCCGAGGACCACAGCGCCATCCCAACCCAAAACACAGATAGCCAGTACTTTTTTTTCTCCTCTCGCTGTTTGCCTCTCATTTTTTTCTGATGAAGTTCTCTCTGATACTGTGTGTGTGTGTGTGTGTGTGTGTGTGTGTGTGTGTGTGTGTGTGTGTGTGTGTGTGTTCCCTTATCCTCTTCCTGGATCTTTTCCTTTCTATATTTACTCTCATTCATTTTCATGTCATTCCCTCGCCTTGCCTTCTTCCTATTCCTCCATCTCCTCCTCCTGTTCCTTCTCCTCAGTTTCTTCCTCTTCCTCTTTCTTCTTATCCATTTCCTTTCCCACCTTTTCCTTCCACTCCTTCTCTTATTCCTTCACTACCACCACCACCATCACCACCACCACCACCACCACTGCCATCGTCATCATCATCCGTCTCCACCGAGTTTTCCAGCCTTGCCTCTTGCTCCTTGTCAGTCCCTCGAGTTCTCTCTTCTTGCTCCTTGTTTTTCCCTCTTCCTCTGATCTGGTTTCTCCCGAGGGGATGTGCGAGTCAGGGCTTCTTTATTGGAAAAACTGAGGCTTTCTGTTTTATTCGTCTAAATCCTGGTAACGATTTTCTTCTCGTCTTGTTGTCTCGATATTAAAAAAAAGTGCTTTGAGAAGATGCGTCTCCTGTATTGTGTTGTGTTTTTAAGTTACTGATTTGTTGGTAATGGTACTTGATAATTTGCCAGTTTGTTGGAGATGTGAAGTTAGTGGTTTGTGTTATTAAAGCGTAAATTAACGGCAATTTTAGTGGTGACGAGGGTAATGGTGGTTATAAGCATACTTGTACCGTACACAAAGAAATGTGGATTACCGACTGTTGTCATTACTTACGTGGAATAAATTGTTCTCATGGTAACGAATTCTTATGTACAGAAAGTATTTGGTTGAGATCTCATCCAACATCATGCACCATCACTGTCACTAGAGAGAGAGAGAGAGAGAGAGAGAGAGAGAGAGAGAGAGAGAGAGAGAGAGAGAGAGAGAGAGAGAGAGAGAGAGAGAGAGAGAGAGAGAGAGAGAGAGAGTGTGTGTGTGTGTGTGTGTGTTTAATGCAAATATTACCATAAATAGAAAACAATAAAACACACTAAAAAAATAAATAAATAAGATAAAGTAGAATAAAATAAAACAAAATTAAATAGAAATACAAACATTTAGACTAACACAAATAAAAAAAAGCAAAGAAAAGGAATAAAATAAGAAAAAATAACAAAAAACAAACAGAGTAAGAAAGAAAAGTGAAAGAAAACATAAAACATCATTCACCATCACAATCACAACCACCACCACCATCACTACTATATAATGTTACGATGATCATGAAACTCTAAACACCAGTCGTTAGTTATTAATCGTCATTACTATTAACCCAACTATTAACCTTGACTACGACTGCAAACGCCGTGGTACAGTGGAACCATGCGTGCTTTGGGGTCCGAGGGGTCTCCAAGCGCACGGGTTCGAGTCCTGTCCACGGTCCGAGTGTAGGTTGGGCTTCACTCGAGGCAACGGTTTCCTAGCGGGTGGGCTTTCAGATAGGAGGTACCACAAAAAATGCTTAACAAATATGGAGACTATGATAGAGAAAAAAACGTTGTATAAGGAATGGTGGCACTAAAAGACATCAATGCAAAATAAAAGCTGTCAAAGAAACATGCATCACGAAAGAGTGTATATGTAACAATATATGATTTAGGCAGAGGTGGAATATCAAATGCGTAAGATGAATAACAAGAGATATTAAAGAAAAAAAAAAGTGACGAACTGAGATTTAAAACATAATTCCTTGCGATAAAATGACCTCGTTAGAACCTGAATGACAAAGAAACTAATAAAAAAAATATATATGTCAGAGCAGTAATAAAATCAGGTAGATGTACTATTCGGAATTAGTGAAATAAGTTACTTGAAGACTGACAGGAGGTAATGTGCCACTGTGAAAGAGTAAAGGGGTTGGGAGAGTGTGTGAAGTAAAGGAAGAGGAAGAAGTCTCTTTACCATACGATGAAATATGTATGTGGCAAGTATTCATTTATGCAAAAGAATGACTTACAGATGCGAGTAAGGGGAAGGAAGAGCGTGGCTTCAGGAGAGATAGAGATTGTGTGGAACAGACGTTTGGGCTCAAGATATTATTTATGCATGTTGGAGGAAGATTGCGCAAGAGAGCATAATGATGAAAAAAGACCATTGAAATGCCTTTACCAGAACGTTAATAGGAATGTGGAGAAGGAGAAGCCAGTTTTTCTTTTAAGGCATCTTGATACTCTTGTGAAGTGGTACAGTGGAACTATGCGTGCGTTTTTGGTCCGAGGGATCTCCAAGCACACGGGTTCAAATGCTGTCCACGGTCCTAGAGTAGGTTGGGTTTCCTCACTCGGGGCAATGGTTTCCTAGCGGGTGGGCTTTGAGATAGGAGGTACCACAAAAATATCCCCTTTAGCCCAGAAATTCCCGTGAAAAACCCACATGGTATAAATAAAAAAAAAGTCGAGTGAAAGTTTCGTATAATACTAACACAAAACACTTGATTGGAGCGAAATTTTTACTGATATTTAGTTTTGAAAGGCACTCAATATTGACAACTGGGGTAATAGTACATCAGAGGCTCCGTGTTCAACTCACAGAAGACTTGATCAAAACGATACATCAGCTCCGACGCGGTCTATAATACTTGTTACAGAGCAGGAAGTGTTTTATAAGTAAACGTTACACGACAAAGAGAAAGAATGTGATTTTTTTTTCCAGTTGAAACCACATGTTCAGTTTTCTTCATCTATCTTCTTCATCTATCATCTTATCTATTTTATATTTATTTCATACTCGTTAATAAATATGATTTCATTTACGTATCCATTATTTATTCACCTAACTTTGTGTATTTATGAATGTATTTATCTACTAACCTATCTATTTATCTTTTTATTGAGAGATCTGCCCGTTACAACTGAGCCTTTCATTATACGCAGCCCACGGGGATCGAGAGCCTCTCATCTTCCTGTCTTCGCTGCTTCTATTATTTACTACTGTCGGACTTTCCCCCGGAGTAACTCAAATGTATGAGCCTCGGGAGCATTCTAGGGAGGATGCTCTTGGTGCCCACACAAAGCTCCATTAGAAACAAAATGAGAAGTGGTAAGGGAATCATGTGCATTTGTGGTATTAGTGTATATTTCTTATGGTTAGTTTTACCGTGTGTGTGTGTGTGTGTGTGTGTGTGTGTGTGTGTGTGTGTGTGTGTGTGTGTGTGTGTGTGTGTGTGTGTGTGTGTGTGTGTGTGTAAAAAGTGCTTTGGTCAAAACAAGAAAGTTATAAAGAAAAGGCATACTAAAAATCATCAGTCCCTATAGAGAGTACACTGAAAATAGAGTTATCGAAAATTTGAGAAGAGTTTTGCAGTCTTCCTCTTGAAACTATTCAGATCAAGAGTAGGAAGAAATAGTGAAACAGGCAGATTGTAACATAGCTTCTGAGTGCCAAATAAATATAAATAAACTGGGAGATCTGAATAACATCTTTAGTACCTTCAATTTTGAATTTTTTCTCTTTATGGATAAAAATTATTAACAACAGCTCTTTATTTCGTGTCATCATTTTCGGAGATAGATTGCTGGTAATATGAAACAATATCAGAGGCAACGGTCATCTCGTTACGCATCCGTACAGTGATAATTGAGCTCCGATCCTTGCGCTCTGAAACCACTCCAATGTAAAGTGTTAGGTGGTCATAGCGAGTCCGCAGCGATATGCCTCTGATTGCACCTTGATTCCCGCACTGCCTGGCGTGGGAGATAGAAGGATACCACCCATCCAAACTTTGATGTTCTGAACACTTTACTTTGGCAATAAGAAACAAAAAGTGTAGATTAATCACATCACTCACTAATGCTGTCACATCCAACGTTGTGTGAACGATCATCTTATCATTTCGATCTGAGTGGATGCTGTATTCTAGTCCGTTGAAGGTTGTGTCACATGCAGTTAACGCTCGCATCCCAGCAAGGCTGCCGGTAGTACCCTCAGCGTCAGCCTTGATCCACCCAATATTGAGGATCCTTCACTGGTTGCCGTGAGACTTGTAGGCGATTCACTGGATTGTGATTCAATTTGATTGTGATTTTCTGCCAGAGATATCTATTCTGGTCCTGATTCTAAAACCGAGTTCAATACAAAAATGGTTCATTGTTTGAATTATGTAGACTGAATTAATTATATGAATGTAACTCGCTGTATTTCATGACGCATTTTGACATTTTTACGTTCCTGAATACAAAGAAACCTGCCAGTCAATTCCAGGTGTTCAACCTTTCCATTTTTCTTCCCTTCACCATGCACATGAGGAAGACAAATACATTTTTCTTTTAAGCTGTGTCCTCCTTTATTCCTCCTAGGTTGCCTGATAATTGCAACATGGCTTCATCTTCCCTTGCTTTTCTTTGTTTCACTCTAATCCTATAATTTCTCACCAGTTGTACCAGTAACTGATTCCACGCTCTTAATTTTCTATAGAGCAACATTCACGTCACCATTTCTTCCGTAAGCCTTCCTCAAACTTCATCTTCCTTCCTCACTACATGGTTCATCTCCCCAATGGAGCGCAGAGCTACAGTAACGAAAAGATAAACAACAATACTCATACCACACCACCTGTTCCTCTGCTCTTCTGTTCCTCCACTCAGTGTATCTCAACCTTCCCTTAACTTTCATTTGCCTCATATTTCATCTTTCACGTGTTTCTTGCATTTAGTTTGATTTTTTTCACACATGACTCTCTTCTCTCAGAATCAGCGTGTTATTACGTATTTTTGTTCTATTGTTTGTTTGGCAGTATCCTCCTTCCTTAGCACTTGTCATTGTCTATGCATTTTTCACGTTCAGTTTTGATTTTTTTCTTACACACACACACACACACACACACACACACACACACACACACACACACACACACACACACACACACACACACACACACACACACACACACACACACACACACACACACACACACACACACACACACACACACACACACACACACACACACACACACACACACACACACACACACACACACACACACACACACACACACACACACACACACACACACACACACACACACACACACACACACACACACACACACACACACACACCTCTTCTCTCATAACCGGTTATTGGTTTTCTTCTGCCGTTTGTGTGAACAGAAAAAAAAAAAAATCTCTGCTCCTTCATTCCTCTCCGTTACACCTGCTCCCATATGCCAGGTAGCGTCATGTCCTACCTATCCTTGCATTCAGTCTCGCTACGATTGTTCTCTCCCTCCCTGATGTTTTCTGAACACTCCGCCAGCAATTCTCCCTTCCCCGCAAAAACAAAAACTTTTTCCCAACTCCTCTCTTCACTCGTCTAACTCACACTCCATACATCCTGCTTGTTGTTATCCATCTTCCCTTGTTTGCATCTCTATTTTTTCACCCGTAGGACTCAATTTTACTTTATTTATTTTTTCACCTATACCTCTTACTTGTAATCCGTATTTCCTGGTATCTGTAGTTTTTTCAAGCATAGAACTGTTCATTTTACTATTTTCACCTTGTTATCTCTGTCCCATCCCTCTTCATTCACATAAATGCATTCTGTTTACTATTCCTCGGTTTAAGAGTATGTAGTATACTGTATCAAGTTTGCGTCACGTGTGGTCATATACGAAATTGCGACTAAGGGGCCAGATGATGATGGCAAGCGTGTAGATGGTATTAGGATATTGCAAAGTTTCTCGTGTTGCTGAAGGTTGCAATCAAAGTTCTGGGATTTGCACCGCAGTTTTGTCTCGGCTCGGGCAACTTTCGTGTGCCTCCATATTGGCCGGTAATGGCGTTTCTGGGTCGTTGTGTTTATATTGTACAGTATTATTCTTATGGGGAAGTTTGAATATCTCTAATAATACAGTCACTGATTTTTTTCGGTAGACAGGTAAATAAATAGCTAACTGGACAGATAGTTGGAAAGATAGATAGATAGATAGATAGACAGATAGATAAATTAATAGATATAGATAGATAGATAGATAGATAGATAGAGTTTGATAGATGGATGAGATAGACAGACAGATAGACAGACTGAGTCCATTATAGATAGATAGATAGATAGATAGATAGAGAGAGAGAGAGAGAGAGAGAGAGAGAGAGAGAGAGAGAGAGAGAGAGAGAGAGAGAGAGAGAGAGAGAGAGAAACAGACAGACAGCCAGACAGACTAACTGAATGAATGACTAAAAAACAGGAAGAAAAGATTATATCGAGTTCCTTATTGCGATGAGAATTTATACATTTTCAAATTAAGACATTGCTCTTCTAATTAAATCACACCATCACCTTTGGCATTTTTCCCCTTCCTCTGTTCTTTTTTCTGCTATTATAACGGTAAGGACAAGTTAGACTGATTACAGCAGATTTTCTTTTTATGATTTGGAATAAGACACCTGTTTTCATTTAGCTTCAGTGGTCACAAGTTATGCATCGCCTGACAGCAGACACAGTGAATGCAGGAAAAAAGACTTTGTAATGAACCTGCCTGTGAGCATCTGAACTTTACCGGCAGTAATTGGTGTGGGGGAGTTATCGCGTCAAGGGAAGCAGAAAAAGAGAGAGACAGAGAGAGCGAGAGTGAGCAGGAAGAAAGAAACAATATACTTGGATTTTCTACTTTCTTTGTGCGGGAATTTTCTGCAGCTGCATTTCATGAGGAAGCTCTGGTGTGTTCGTTCTTCCTGTGATGAAGTATTGGTGAAGACTCAAAGGTTTCTTCTCCACGGCGTCTGTTAAAGCAGAGAACCCGGTTGAAATGCTTCGTCTTGTGGAGATGGTACGAGGAGGGTGGTCTTGTTATCAGCCCTCAATATGTTCGTGTGTACCAATAGTATTTTTTTTTTCTGATCATTATATCTTCTTTAGTTGAACTTTAGTAACGATGCATTTGATTTTGAATATGAAGTACTTTATCTCTCGTGTAACACTAGTATTCCATAAACACGGAGATTATAACTATCTGGCCACAGCACCAATGTTTCCCTTTTTGCCAGCGGTACCAGCGCATTGAGCTTCAAAATGTGATGGACATGAGGTAATATTCCCCAAATAAATAGGGATTATAGTATCCAGATCACGACGACAATGTTTAATAGACGTGAGTGAGTGTAATGGATAAACGATAACTGCTCATATGACATTACACCATAAATGCATAGAAACGATTACGATTACGAAGTGACAGTAACAATATTCCCCTGGATAATCGTGAGTGGCAGCAGCTCCAGCCTCAGTCCACCTCCCAAGTTACATAACACTGTCCCAGCTATAGATCTTCACCACATCACGCTGACTGCTGTGCATTCGTGTAGCATATTACTTGTTCTGCAGCTGATGCGTCTATAAAACAGGTCAGTCCCAGTGCTGTTACTACTGATCCTGCGTGTTGCAACAGCTGTGTGACTTCCCCTGCGTGTGAAGGGTAATACGGCGTGCACTTCATCACAAGAAATTGTCTGGGCAGTGTACCAATAACGTGCAACCAACTAATTGTGATGTACGTGCATCAGCAAAGTAATGTGGTGCGCTTTACTCATCCGTACGTATTCAACATGAGAGAGAAAGCATGCAGTCGCCACATTACATTTCCCTGTTTTGAGTGAAATGGAGGAAATGAATTTTTCTACTTGCACACGTGAGTGGGTTCTGCCAGATGGAGAAATAAATGACTCGGGTTGTGGCAGAAAAATTACTACTTAGCGTTACATGTAGTCTAATTTAGGGAGGCGGTGGCATAGTGGATAAGGTGGTGAGCGTGGGATCGGGCAGACGTCCACGCGTAGGTTCGAATCCCACCACGTACAGCCTTAAAACACTTTGCCATTTGTCGTGTGGTCTAAAGTTACCTACATATCACCATGATACCCAGGTTCTAGGTGGTTACACTCAAGATGAGCTTGGGCGGTGATATGGGCCCTAATGTGGGTACAACTATAAATAAAATTGCCTGCGCCACTAATGGGCGGAAGCTGAACAACGCCTTCCCATACACTCTTCAAGTGTGCCTATAGGCGCTATAGGCCTTACCGTAAACTCGTTTAGTTTAGCTTTTAATCTATATAATGGAGTTTTTCATTACAAAGAGTTAGTGATAAGAGTGTGCCTCCATTATGTATATCATTAACAACAGCTTTACTCTCTCGTCCTTCGTGATACAAGTTAATACTCACTGTATTACATGCGTTTTCATGACTGTGACTGCATTTTCTTTTCTTCATTGCTATTAAAACCTTGAATTATTTTTAAAAACATATATTTCATTTGCATCACTAACAGGAAGATAAGGCTGGATCACAAACACACACACACACACACACACACACACACACACACACACACACACACACACACACACACACACACACACACACACACACACACACACACACACACACACACTACAATAAAAAAATAACAAACTTCCATTCTTTGGCTAACTAATTTATTCTTTATCTTTAGTGCGCACGAATCAAAACTGATGAGAAATGATAGTGTGGTGAGTTCAATATCGTCTTCTATTCCTCACAGGCAGTACATTGCTACCTGCGCTACTCAGTATGCTCCGGGGAACAGACAAGCATCTCGCGTACTAACCCCGCCGAGGAAAACACAGCGAGGGATCCGAAAAACCCATCACGCGAGGACCAGCAGGTGATCCACAGACAGGTAAGTAGGCATAGTGCTAGGTTCGCCTCCTCCTACGTGACATTGTTATTGGTGTTGGTTTTATTAGAGTTCTCGTGTTCTTGTTGGTGGTGATGGAGGTGGTGTTGGTGGTGGTGGTGGCCATGTTGTTTGTTGTTGTTGTTGTTGTTGTTTTTGTTACTGTTTTCGTCTCAATCTTCTTGTTTTCTTTTTTTTCTCGTTTTCCTCCTCCTCCTCCTCCTCCTCCTCCTCCTCCTCCTCCTCCTCCTCCTCCTCCTCCTCCTCCTCCTCCTCCTTCTTCTCCTCCTCCTCCTCCTACTCCTTCTCCTTCTCCTTCTCCTTCTCCTCCTTTTCTTTTTATGTGCTAGCGTAATTCAAGTCTCGTAATAAACCTAAAGTAATCTCAAGGTCTTATCGTAATTAGATAACACCTTACCACAGCAATTATGTAATGTATGGAACCATTATAACCAAATACAAGACACAGGAGGGGATTACAAATAATACGTTTTAGTATTTAGAGCTGTGGAACAAGAAAAGACATCTCAGAGGGGTTGGTAATTAAGAAAATATGTACCAAATAGCACTGAAAGAGTTCATGTTTATCACCCCAGCAGTTTCTCTTTCTTTGGCATGTTAATAGGTGTCTCCACGCCATTAGCCGTCGGTAACCTTATTATAATTCTACCTTGCTTGCGATGCTGACTTAAAGTGTGTCATGCCCTCATTATACACGACAGTTGCTGTGTGAAAAGTTCGTGAAATTGCAAACAGCTAATTTATTTGTGAGTTGTCTGATTTCATGTTCTTTCCTCTCATTTTTAAGTTCTGAATCATATGTAAACCTGAAGAGTGGTCGGTGGATATTAAGCTTGCGAAAAATGATACATGCTTGTGCGATGTTAATGAAACTCAAACATTTTTATCTGCATCTTTCATTAGGTCAGTAATTACACCTCGTTGATATTTCTATTTTCTAATATATACGATGGATACCGGTGTGCTAAATATTTCTTCTCTGTTTGCTTTACTTGTGTTCACTCATATATTTTCCTTTTCATTTGTTACTCCTTTCATTTGTTTGTGCTGAAGTATTTGTCATTTTGTACAAGTGTTTTACCAGGACTACGCCATTCGCCATTCAGTGAGTCATGACATACAGTTAATAAGTTATTTATCATGCATGTCATTGTCAGATGTGAACAAATCGTAAGAAGAAAAAAAAAAAACTAACATTCTACTTATATAAAATCTCTTATTATTGTATTGTTGAGCATCCAGATTTGTCATAACGATCCTAAGTATTGCCAAAACTCAGATGTTGATAAGTATTGTGCAGCATCCGGCGGGGTGTGGTGCGCTGGGGTCTCGTCACCTCGCGGGTGCTTTAACTTCTATTTCTGGTCTCTGTGTTTGCTTTAATCCGCGATCCAGGAGACGGAAACTGAGCGCGCGTCATTCAGTTGTTCACGGATGAGACGTAACTGGATATTCTGGCCCATCTTCCGTGCCAAGGAGACTTCTGTTTAAGCTGACTAAATAGCAATCGATTATTCTTTTGTTTAAGCTGATCGATTATTCATTCATTTATGAATTTACCTAATTCTACTACTGGGAATTAAGATGCAAATGAAAATTGTTCTCAATCTTGGACGTTACGTAAATGTTGGTTGGGTGTTTACCTTGAAGGAAGCTGCGTGACTGTCCTCGGCGACAGAACCTATTCTCTTTATCATTGTTCCTGGAAGCTGGCACGAATTAGTAATCAATTTCCTGAACCTTTCTTGCTTGGTAAGAATTTTTATCGTATTGTCGTTCCATTCTCCTTTGATCTTGGCAGAGTAATAATTGTCCTTTCTATAATTTCCTGGAGCAGTATGCCTCATCAAGATGCTTTAAAAACTGAGGAAATTTTAAGTTCCTTCGTCCCTGTGTGGCTGAGTTCTCCTGTTAAAAACTATGTATATATTTTTCTTCACCTCTGTTCTGTACCAATCAGAATGAAATCTGTGAAAAAAAGTATTGCCAAATGATTTAATTTTACTAAGTGACGATGAGGAGCAATCTGAGCACGTGCCATGAAGGTAAGACGGCATGTGTCCATCCATGGCTGTTCATGTTGTTTTCACGTCCCTGAAGCAGAAGTGCATAATGAGTTCTCGGAAACACTCTGTAGCGACTTGCTTGTCTCCTCGCCCATCCCTCCTGAGCACTTCAATTATTCCAGTGGGTTGGTATTCCCTCGGTGGTGCGTTACCTCACCATCACCCTTAGAAACCGCTCACGGGAGGCAATTCACCACGAGGGAAAAATGGTAATCACCCTGTCTGTCTTCCTCAATTCCCCGGATGGCTGCTGGCGGGTGTAAGGCCTTGAGCTGTACGCTTATCCTTCAGTCACTCTAACGCAAACTAATCTAACTAGTTCATCTTACCAAGCGGCGCAACACAAGCCTTCACGAAGATAAGAATTGAATTATGCACCTTCCCTTCCACAGCCGCTGTTTGTTTGTCTCCTGCTGAGGGATATTGGGAGTGACGTGCTATTAGTCCCCATTGCAGTGACGGCGAGGCTGTGAGGGAGGCGGCGTGAGGAAGCTGGCGGGGATAAATGTCTTGATTTGGGAGCCACCGAGTCAGTGAGCTACTGGAGTGAAATTATATATGGCGCAGTCCTGGTACGGTCTCTCCCCAGCGGTTATTTTACTAGGTAAGGGACGCTTTCCTCGCTTCTTGGAAAATGAGCTGCTGCCTGGAGGGATAATGGCTCAGACTTTTTTTCTCAGTATATTGAGAAGCCACATAGTGTTTTTGGTGCTGAGTGTGCTTGTTTATGGTGGAGCTGGAAAAAAAAACATTCATGAACTAAGTAATCATCTCCATAGGTTGTGGAATTTAGAGGAAGTGAAAGACGCGTGTTCTTAATCGTTTAGTGTGGTGGTGACTGGTGGTGGTGACTGGTAGTTGCTGTTTATTGTGGTTATGATAGTGATAATGGCTTTATCTTTTATTCTGATCGTGTTTGCTCTTGTTGTAGTGATGCTTTTTGTTCTTAGTGTAACAGTATTGTAAGGATTGCGAGGTGCAGATCTGACGGCTTCTTGCAACTTTTTTTCTTTTCTTTTATGTTTTCACTTTCCATATTACAATAGTGGTATTTCTGGTTACAATAGGATTTCATACTGTGATGGTGATGGTACTTTCAGAAGAGAATGAGTCACTGAACACTACTCACCTTCATGATTCAGTCTTTCCCCACCCACTCTTACGAATAAGTATAGCGTCAGTAGAGAGAGAAAGATAGAAACAACACAGTGATTCAGGAAGAAGATAGCTGAGAAATATTCCTGTTCCTTCCATTCCTCAAGACACAGAGCAAAGGGACAGCTTGACAACTGAGTCCAACTTGCAGGGAATGGCACGACAGACTGTAAAGACACGAGCATTAAAACAGCGTCCCCCGAAACTGGCGCCCTAACCAAGTCGTCCCTCACTCGCTCTATGCATGTCGAGCCCACGTCCAAGGCTGCAGGTGAGGGGTAGTTTTGAAGGGAATATTGTGCTGGCATATGGCAGTGCTATATGTTGTGATCTAAGATGTGGGGGTTGAATTTTGCTGATTTTTGGTTTGTAAAGTGGGAAAATAGATCTTGGTGTAATACTCTCTCTCTCTCTCTCTCTCTCTGTCTCTGTCTTTGTCTCTCTCTCTCTCTCTGTCTCTGTTTTCTCTCTCTCTCTCTCTCTCTCTCTCTCTCTCTCTCTCTCTCTCTCTCTCTCTCTCTCTCTCTCTCTCTCTCTCTCTCTCTCTCTCTCTCTCTCTCTCTCTCTCTCTCTCATTCTTTCTTCTGTTCTCTTTCACCTGCGGGAATACTATCTTACACACTTGTTCCACGGTTTCTAAGTTTGATTCAGACTTGCACCCTCTTCACCAAACATTCCTCCTCTTCTTTTTCTCGTCGCCGTTGTCGTCATCATCGCTGTTGTTGTCTAATACTGCAAAGAGAACGCCTCATGTATCCTACTATGCCTCACACAACACCTGTGACTCGTACTACACATAACACTGCAACATGTACTTTTCATCGCAAAGTATTGAAGGCAGAGAGCAAAAAATATCAATTGAGTTGGCAGAAGACTATTTGAGGTTTTATAGTCTCCTTCATGCCTTCCTTCACCTTCACTCCAATGGTATTTTCTTCTGTTTCACGCATGAATTTAAGTACTCTTTTTTTTTTATCTCTTGCATGGAACACTGCCACTCTTTCTGATGAACAACACTCGCCACTCATTACCGATACACGTGTTGCTAGCGAATACGCCCGTCATTAATCCTTCGTAATGAATCCTCTCTCTTTCTCAACATTCTCCATAGAGCTGCATTTTATTTTCATCTCCCCGCATATTGACGTTCGCTACGTCATTGGAGTGTTCTTAGTAAGGCAACTTCATCTTTATATTTCACAGGATTACATCTATCACTTGGATTTGAGGAGAAAGATTTTGTGCATTCTCTCCGATATCAGTCTTCAGATATGTGAGGGATGGGAGACAGGCAACACCAAGACACTCATCCCACTTTCTATATGTATAACACGCAGCCAAATGAACGCCCAGTGAATAGTGAAAAAAGATGCGAAAGAAAAAGATGCAAAGTTCTTGTCGTCTTATGAAAAAAAAGGCGCCATGTTCCAGAATAGCACAGCTTTGTTTGCATAGAGACGAGGAAAGTCCAGCCTGCTAGACCCGTGTTTTTAGGTCATCTGCTCTTTTTCAGCAGGAATTCTGTGGTGGTCCTCCCGCTCATGCAGACGGTTATGTACGGCCCCGCTGGTGTGTGCAGCACTATAGGTGTCACGAATGGCAAGTGTGTGTGGGAGTTGTTGTGACGCCCAACATTTTTTCTCTGTGTGTCTTCAATACATTGAGCCCATCCAAAGATTCGTGGAGATTGTAATACTCCCTCGTAACAATGTCCAGCTGTAAAAGGATATTCTTGAAATTTCCAGGTTATCTACAAATATCACTGCAGGTTTCGTCTCTCCTCCCCAGCATCAATCCACTTCCTTGCACTGGACGTTGAAATACCACCGTGACTGCCAACTGATAGAGGAAAATCACCGGCATCACGCATTCAGGCAATAAATCTCAAGCACCAATGTGGCCTTCCCAAAGTGAGACTAAGGTGTTCTAAAAGTCATCCATGGCCTGATGAAAGGATTGTTGAGGAATAGTTAAAGTAGATAGTATGACAAGGACGTTATATGATGAAAGACAGCCTTAGAGAGAGAGAGAGAGAGAGAGAGAGAGAGAGAGAGAGAGAGAGAGAGAGAGACACGGGAGGGAATGGGGTGGGGAAAGACGTACCCTTCCTACCGCCAGCATGGAAGTTATGTTTGCTTTTTTTTTTCCTCTTTGAGGACAAACAAACAGACATATTAAAGTTTAGTTCCCATCGTCACCACGAGTGTGCGATTGTCGTCAACAAGCAAATTTTCAGAAGCACACCATTTGTTTGTGTTCAGATTATGGCAAGCGTTACTACGACCATCTAAGCCGAAAATTGTCACAACAACGAATTATAAGCATTTTGGGCACTTTCTCTGTCTTATTATCCTATTGCGCTGTGTTTTTATTATTACTGTGGCGCAAACGACGTACAGACATAAGCAACTCTGTACAAAAAAAAAAACATAATAAACATAACAAAAAGCGGGACACAAGCTGAGAAGATTATTATCGTTATTGTCGTCACCAGCTGCAAATATTATGTTAGAGGGACCACTCCTAGCCCATCTCCGGTTCCTTACTCAGCCCATCCTGTCAGTGTCACAGCTTCCTCTCCCGCCTGTCACAACAACGTCCTCTTCCCTGCTTTCACCGCACTCCGCCCTGTCTCCGCCCTGTCTCCGCTCCCAGACTGTCCTCGCTGTCTGTCACCGCCACGTTTGCTTCACTCGTGCATGTATTCTTTTTTCCTCTCAGTTTTTTTTTTTTGTGTGTGTGTGTGTGTGTGTGTGTGTGTGTGTGTGTGTGTGTGTGTGTGTGTGTGTGTACTGCACTTACTTTTCTCTCGTGTGTTTATTACATTGTTTTGTAGGAACGGAGCTGCACATATCTAACTGTGAAGTGAAATTTACAAAAAAGTTATTTGCGTCAAAAGTCTATCGCTTCCATATTAATCATCTATATTGAAATGTATTTTTGTATGGGAGTTGTATTTTTGTATGGAGATTGATGTATTTCAGTCCTTCAATGTATATTCTCTTGTCCCTCGTGATGTGGGAATTTATAACGAAAATGTATTAACTCCTTGCTAGTTATTCTATATTGAAAAAAAGGGAATCATTGTATTTCAAAGTGCTTTATATGAAATGTTATCCGTGATGTAAGAGCAGAGCTTACGTTGAATTACCCAGACGACAAAGGTTAATAGAGAGTGAAATTCTACCTCACTGTTGTTTTCCAAGTTTCTGCAGCATATACATTTTTCTGCTGCTTTTCTTTTCTTTTTCTCTCACAAGTGAAATGTGTATTCATCAATCACCATATACTTAAAAAATCACTTTGCTGTTGAATGTTAGTTCGTGAGACGCTATGTGATCTATTTCTTATAGACCTCACGCAAGACTCACTAGTTCGCGAAATGGACGGTTCAGATGTGCTTTGTGAGGCAGCATCACTATTTAACAGGTAGTGATTCATATTTCCAACAGCGATTTTTACAATATGTTTAGGTTAACCTCGAGAGACATAGTGATTGTACATATTAATGAATAGCATAGAATAGAAGCCCACACCACAAAAAAAGAAAAGGTATAGTAAAAATAAATGAATGAATGATTAAATAAGTATATAAATAGAAGTGCTGAAGAGAATAGTAACGGAATATTAACTGCGAATACAGAATAATACACCACTTCTAAAACCACAAAGGATGATCCCCCCAATGAAGAACAAAACGAGACACTACATACTCCATCGTACTAAAAAAACCTTGACACTGGAATTCCTAGCCACAAGTTTAGCACTACACAAGAATACCATTTTGAGGCCACAAGCTAATCCTCAGTGATAGAAGAAGGAAAGCCTGCAAAGAAGCAAACAACGGTGCGTACAGAGGTATGTTAGGGGAACGGAAGGGGAAAGCCATTAGTGGTCTGAGAGGGGAGATGGAAGCCAAGCCAACACGAACTGAGATAGAGAGGAAAAATATACTGTACTCAAATTGTTCCCTGGATAAAAGACAATGTAGTAGGTAGATTTAAAAAAAAGATAGCAGACTTAAAACATAGAACTCGTATGCTAAATATAATAAGATAAATCATATATGTTAAGAAGGCCCCGGAAATGTGAAATGTACTGTATTCTAAATATTTTACGGCAGGAGAAAGATGACAGAAAGCATGAAAAGTGCAAGAATATTAAGTCACATTGAATATTAAGGGAAGCAGACTTACAAGTAAACAAGATTTCCGGCATTCGTATTCCATCACAAGGAGAAATGGAAGAAATATGATCAAGACTTGGAAACCAGGCACCAATATCTTTTTCCAGAGGACAACACCTTCAGCCTTGAACGTTTGTCAGTCTTCAACGACATAATAATCTAACTAATGAAATGAAAATACCACCACCACCACCACCACCACCTTCAGGAGCAACAACAGGCTGGTCAACTCTGGAGCTGCTTTCATGTTTCTGTGTTGCCTCCTTCCTGCTACTTGAACTCTTTCCTACCAGCCTCTGATAGGAATGATTTTCAAGGCCCACCTGGATGAATTGTTGGGTCATCATGAAGCAGAGTCCTTACTAAACCGTAGTGGATAATGTGGTGAGCGTGGGATCGGGCAGACGTCCACGCGTAAGTTCGAATCCCACTACATACCACTTCACTTACTCTTCAATGATGCCTACAGGCGCTATAGGCCATAACATAAAAAAAAGGAGTCCTAAAAACACTCCTTGAGAAGTAACGGTTTCTGGTTGTGCGTCATTCATCAAAGGAAACCTGATACAGTCTATCCCGTTATACTCCAGTTTTTTTTTCCTCTTGAACTAGGTGAAAATATTCCCACAAAGAGGAAAATAAAATGCACGGAATTAATGATCAAACTTTTTCGTACATACATGGTTCATTAGCAAAGTTGTGTGTTGATAAGTTTGAGTCTTTCTTCCAAGCCACGTGAAAATGGACACAGAAAATTAAACAGATGAGCTTAATGATCAAAGTTTCTATGCACATGCTTCGTGTATGGCTCCCTAACAACGTTGTGTATTAAAAAGACAATATGTTTCTCCAAGTTACCAATGACTTGATCTTAAAGGAAAATACCAAATGTCTTAACTCGATCAAAGAAAATCAAACTCCTCAGCTCGAGTATTTCCCAGAGGTAGATAACGATTTGATTTTAAGGAAAAGTTAGAGTTCTTATAGCGAAATGCAAAACACGTTAGGAACATCGAATTGCTTATATTTTCTTCTCCATTCGGGTCAAAAAAACAAGACTCGTTTTTTTTCGCATTCTGGGAAAAAAAGAAAACGAAAGAAAGCAATTATTAACCTTCATTAATATTTTCCATCCGAGGACAAAGATATCAGACACGTTTGTCAATTATCATCCAGAAAAAAATATCTGATTCCGAATTAAAACATAGCAACAAGAAAACAACTTTAATTGATATTTTCTTCAGAAGGTGAGTGCGACCCACTTGGAGTCTCTCTCTCTCTCTCTCTCTCTCTCTCTCTCTCTCTCTCTCTCTCTCTCTCTCTCTCTCTCGGTAACGGCGAAAAACAACTGTCACTCATTTTCTGAAGAAAAGCAACGCCACAACAAATTTTGCGGGGTTGGTTTGCAGCACGTAGTTTGTTGCATGAGGTCGTGACGTCAATCGCTACAAAATAACTTCTGAGGAAACAAAGCTTCTCGTCGCTGACAAAGGTGAGGCGGGGACCAGTGGATGCCCTTCAGGGACAGACAAAGAGAGAGAGAAAAGGAGAGAGAAGCGGGAGGAGAATGATGGAAGGACTCGAGAATAAACTGATGAATGAATAGATATATTATGAGAGCTCCATGACTTGAAAATAGTATCATAAAAAAAATATAGCTTATCTGAACATTAATGATCAAAATTAGGACATGATCTGAACCTGACTGACTTCACAACCCCGGCACGTAAAATCTCCGATGTATTGGCAAATGAAAAAAAAAAAGTAAGAGACTCTTTCTGCTGCATCCGACAGGCCAGTGGATCAGATTTTGTATCCTCTCCTTCCTCCCTTCGCCTCCCTCTCTCAGCTGTTGACAGTACCATCAGTCAAGCCTAGTTTCCCCTCCTCTAGCCTTGACTGCCAATAAAAGCATTGAAACGCCGGACAGTGAATTTTCGGCATGTTTTATCCAGACCAGCTTCCAGAGGCATGATGCGACACTGAGGGATATCAACTGAGCAGGGAGAGCGGAGCGTGCGTGGGCGACTCTTCGGCGCTTTCAACAGATACTGCTCCCGCTGGCCATTCACGCTCCCGTCATGGCGTGAATTGGTTGAATGAAAACTTGAACTTCTTTTCATTACCAGATGAAGAAAGTAGCTGAGAAATAAACAAACAGAGAATACAAAGAAAATAGATGAATGCTCTTCTTTTGACCCCATTGCTGAGTGTCTCAAGGTGGCGGGAGGGACTGACGAGCCTGCCAAAGAGGAGGAAGAAAAGAGGAAATGAGAAGAAAGAAGAGGAAGAGAAAAATAAAGAAAAAAAAAAAACGAGGCTGTAATAACAAAGTTGGAAGTGAGGGAAAACCTGGCGGTCCTCGGCAGGACAGTAATTGGAGAGAGAGAGAGAGAGAGAAGAAGAAGAGAGAGAGGCTGTAGAGAGAGAGAGAGAGAGAGAGAGAGAGAGAGAGAGAGAGAGAGAGAGAGAGAGAGAGAGAGAGAGAGAGAGAGAGAGAGGGAGGAGAGAGAGAGAGAGAGAGAGAGAGAGAGAGAGAGAGAGAGAGAGAGAGAGAGAGAGAGAGAGAGAGAGAGAGAGAGAGAGAGAGAGAGAGAGAGAGAGAGAGAGAGAGAGAGAGAGAGAGAGAATGACAAACGCTGAAAAAAAAAAAAACTGAATATGCTATCAAGGGACTCACGGAATTGGAAGGAGCCTTAGTAAGAAAGTAATTACGGCGGCAGGTGGACAGGTAGGCTTCCATAACATTAGACAGAACCACAAGGCACAGCATCCAAAGACTCCCTCGCTGGGCCTTCCTTGTGTCTCATGTACTGGTCACAAAGGGAAAGCTGGCCATTCATACATCAAGATAGAAGAAAGCTGGCCATTAATATATCAAGATAGAAGAAAGCTGGCCATCTTGATTCAGAATTTTGTATATTGAAGTCATTTTACATTGTTACAATTTAAAACGCGAAAATTGATGAAAATAAACCAAAATAGAGAAACGAAATAAAAGTTACAAAAATGAGTTATTTTAGTGGTTTTCTGCTTTTTATGCACCAAAACACAGAAAATCACGGAAAACTCGTATATACACACTATTTGTTTAAAGAACTGAAATGTGTAAAAAAAAAAAAAAAATGCTATTTTGGTGGTTTACAGCATTTTAGGCACTAAAACTCAGAAAAGCAGTCAAAACAAGTATATACACTGTACTTGTTAAAACGTCTTATTTATGTGTTTTGTAGGTGTTTTCTGAAAAAAACACTATCTCGTGCAGTCTAATAATAATACACGTCCGTGACAAAAGACAGGGATAAAACAAAGATATGAAAAAAAAATATTCCCACGGTTCGTAATTTTTTTAATATTTTTTTATTTTATTCTATTTTTATATATATTTTTTTTATATTTATATTCATATGGACTCATACTTGTCCAGTCTTCATTAAAATATCATTCCTAACTTTTATGAAGACCGTGGGGAGTACCATGAAAGGCGACGTTTTAAAGGAGTATGGTCTATCTATCTCCTCATCGAGGGAACCACACAGTATAATGTAAAATGCTTCATGCCTCGATCTGAATAGACATTTAATTTAGCAGAAGAAATGTGCTTTAGAAGTAATGAAGGAAGGAATCACTGATGTAAAATGGAAAGCATCTAGTAAATATGTGTGCTGCAGCCATCCTATATACATGAAAAATGCGAGAAATAGTGCAACGCGAGTCTACATACATACTTGAAAAATAAAGAGTATAAGTATAAGGAGAGCACATCTTAAAACTTTGAATTTAAAAGACGAAAATTCAAACAATCCCTGAAGAATAAGTCAGGAAATACTAAAAGAATATCCTGAGAGACCAGCTTCAGGAATAAGATAAGAAAAGATACCAAGCACATAATAAACAAAGTTCCAAACATGAAGACTGGTCGGATGCAGAGACATAGATAGGGCTGAGGAAAAGAAGATAACAAGCAGGGCAAAATATCTGAGTGGCTAGACCCTGAGAAATAACAGAGAGAGAGAGAGAGAGAGAGAGAGAGAGAGAGAGAGAGAGAGAGAGAGAGAGAGAGAGAGAGAGAGAGAGAGAGAGAGAGAGAGAGAGAGAGAGAGAGAGAGAGAGAGAGAGAGAGAGAGAGAGAGAGAGAGAGAGAGAGAGACGAAAATAGTGGTGAAATCCAGACAAAGATTTAGAGGTAAAACTCAGCACAGAATGACACACTGCTTTGGAATATGGAGGAAGTTTGGAGGCCTTTTGTCTACCATTCGAGATGTGATAGCTTTTGTTATTCCTGCAGATCACACTCTTATTCCAACTGTTCCTGCTGTTGCTAATGCTGTTTCTATTGGTCTACTCTTTCTGTGTGTATTCGTATGCATGTATTTGTGTGTGAAATTTAAGAGAAAAAGAATGAAAAAATGCAGGGTGATGTGTATGAGGGTAGAAACAGGCAAGAAGAAATAATAATAGTGTTTATGGGCCTGAATGTAAAAGAAGTGGAAGGGAGAAAGAGAGAAAGTTTCTGGAAATTGCTATGAGAATGTTTAGGGGAAGTAGAGTGAGGGTGTGAGAGAGAATGATTGTAATGAGAGGTCTGAATGTGAGGGCTGGACGATGCCGAGGGTGGAGTAAGTAATGCATAGTGGGAGTGAACGAGGATGGGGAGTATCAAAAAAGTGTGTGAAGAAAGAAAGGTCATGAAGTACTTGGGTATTCTAAAAATGACTGTAAACATGAAAGTTGCGATACATATGGATAAGGTGTGTTTAGTTTGAAATATATTGAATAATGAATGAATTATGAACGAGAGTGAGTTCTGTATTAAGGATGAGTTGGTGTATTGTTGAAGGGAAGTAATAAAGGCTTCATTAAGTGCTTGGCTCAAGATGTTTGGGTTATGATAGTGAATTTTTATCTGACTTATTTGCATCGTGGATCTGATTTGTTTGAATTAAGGAAGTGTTTATTTATTCATCTTTTTTTGGTTTATTTTTCATTTGCTTCACTTTTTATTCATCTTTTCTTGATCTTTTAGAAATAGATCAACGCGTATCTGACTTATTTGCATCGTGGATCTGATTTGTTTGAATTAATTAAGGAAGTGTTTATGTATTTATCTATTTGTTTTTTTTTATCAATTAATGAACTTTTTTTAATCTTTTTTTCCTTTTACAAATAGATCAACTCTTATCTGATTTGTTTGCAATGTGGATCTGATTTGTTTGAATTAATTAAGAAAGTGTTTATTCATCTATCTATTTGTTTATTTATCAATTAATTAACTTTTTTTAATCTTTTTTTTTTTTACCTTTTAGATATAGATCAGTTGTTTTGCTTAGTACGTCGATGTGATTTTTTTTGTTTGAGGTACAGTATGGAAAATTTGCAATGGAAAATGAAGACTATTACGTGACACATCTCCCATGCTATGAAATGTACACCACAACACTAACAGAATAATCGTATAGCTTGTTTTCAGTGTTATGACATGTAAGGACGTGCAGCAGAATTGATGAAATGCTCGCATTATTGCATTAAGGTTTTTCCAGTTTTTAGTGATATTAACAAAGTTAGCGGTAAAGTTAATTACTCCCAACACTCACGTAGTTTATGCAGCGCTTTGTTAATTAAACTCAACTAAACTCAACTCTGGACAGATTGACGCCTCGCCCGCCACCACTGGGGACGGTGAGTCTGCTACGTGTAAAGGAGGCTGACTGAGGACGGCAAAAAATCAAAATAGAATACGAAAATAAAGAAAAAAGATATAGATTAATCTTCCCTAATGCAAAGTCAGAAATGCTGGCCAAGGGATATAAAGAAATTACAGAAAAAGATGAATAAATGAAGTAAAGGTCTCTTCATTACCTCTCCTTCCAAAATTTAATAATAAATTATTCTAATAACGTCGGTCTCTATATATCAGGAAATGTATTCATGATTCCCTGGCGAAATAGTGCGTGTCATAGGAAAGGTAATATTAATATCAGAATCGGAATAATGAGTCCCGCAGATGTCTTAAGATGTCTTTGCTAAGATTATTGAAGCCATAGGGAAGCTGAGACACTGCATCAGACAGTGGGTTCCATAGTTGTGGCTCCCGTAATTTACCTGTGAAAGATGCGCAGATTGAAACTACTATAATAGTAACCCGATGCATCTCACTCTTACCACTACGTCTGTTTTTGTATTTCAAGGTAGTGAGTTCCAGAATTGTGAGTTCCATAACTGATCAGTGAAAAGGATGAATGACCATTATGCTTTCAAACATAATATCCTTATTGTGTTTCAATATTTCAAAGGAGACTTTAGAACTTGCCACCACAAAGGATGAAGACTGTTTTTTCTATACCATGTAGGCTTTTCACAGGAATTTATGGGCTAAAGGGGATACTTTTTGGGGTACTTCCTATCTCAAAGCCCACCCGCTAGGAAACCATTGCCCCGAGTGAGGAAGCCGTGGACTGGATTCGAACCCGTGCGCTTGGAGACGCTGTATCACGGCGTACTTGAAGCAGTACCAGTGACTCTTAAATTTCACCATTACCATAATTATTTCAGCATTGCAAGGCGGGTTGTGGAAGGGCATAGCGTGTGTATTTTTCATTCTTACACACAAACTGCTTCTTAGTATGAGATTTCTACGGTCGATACCAAGCCACCGCGTTGAGCCAGGTTGTGTACATATTCTTTAATGTTTATGCAGGCGACACCTCGTGATATGTTATTTTTACGTCCACGACCATAGCACTGACATTTAATAAACGCTATTCATTACTCCTGAAACCATGTGGAGAATTTTTCATTACCACGTGATAAAGGGGATGGTGACTCGTGTTACATGTTGCCATTGGTGTACTGTATGCAAAGAATGGAATGTTACAAGAGGCTGCCTTTTATTTTTAAGCATTGAGTCGTACTGAGCAGCCTTAGTGGTATTGAAATATCGTAATGGTTAAAAGTCAATTTCTATACCATTTTTTTTCATTTTTGTTTATTTTTTTCTTTAGATTAGTATTTAAACATATTTCCCCTTTTTTTATTGTTTTTTTTTGTTTATATGTGCATGTGTCCTTGTTCAGCATCCTTCACGAGTTGGAAGAAGGAGGATAAGATAAAAGTCATACATGCGAGTATTACCCCCAAAAAAGTTGATTGTGCAGTAATGGTGAAATTAATTGTGACGATTGTTCTTATTAGGAGTGAGGCGATGACGTACCATGAACTCAAAGGTGACACACTTATTCCCTGATAACTTATAACTCATAGTCAAAGGTAACGAGAAAGCTGAAACATGCAACATTCAAAAGGCCGAATGACTTGTGGCAAATAATGGTGTGCAATTCCTGGTACCTCATCACAGGAATACAAAAGTTGACACTCCTTTTGCAGTGTGAGTTATGATCTCGCGAGTATTGACTGGTGTTGTCTGAGCCTTCACAAGTGACGAAGAGGAGCAGGCCGGGGGATGGCAGGAGGCAGTGACGAGGTGGTTGATAAGACGGAGAGTGGAAAGTAGAAAGATTATCCTAGGTATCGACTTTATTGAAGATATTAGAGTGAGTATGCGAGGGATATAAGGTTAAAGGTAGTTTTCTTAAGAGTTCTTGATTTTACGTGTAGTAAGAGAAGCAAAGGAATTATGTGGAGAATACTTTACTAAATCACTCTACTCGTTCCCGCCTATTCGCTTTCAAAAACTTTCATTGCTAAATCATAAAGGATGTAAACTCATAGCCCTGCCCACCGTTACCTGAAAACTTTACTTGCTTATTCATAAAATTTGTCAATAAAAGTGTATATTCTCGAAGACTATACACATTGTTACGTCGTCAACCTTCCTTCCATTTGTATCACTTTATCTAGAAGAGCTTAAGTGTATTTCTCCTGCCTTCACTTTTGATTGGTAGCACTAAATAATAAAGGAAAAAAAGCTCATTACTCTCTTAACTGGTCGTGCTGGGTGTCTTGGATGTAAATGTTGCCATCCCCACCTACCTTAAACTGAGGTGGTGGAGTCGAATGCGGAAGAAAAATCAGGGACACAATATTTTATAACAACTTTTTTTATTAATCGTTTCTGTTAAACTTCGGTTCCGTAACTAAATTGAAAAAAAGCCATAAATTTGCCTGATATATGTATATATTTTATAGATAGACTTTTCCACCCCCAATTTTTTTTTTTATTTACTGGTGGTATGCAGAGTTTCAATATGGTGAACAATTTACCTGTCTTCTCATGCCGATGTGATCCATTTACTGGGGCTTCCTTTTTCATAAATCGGCTGGTGTCATGGAACTGTGAATAGAAAATACTAGGCCACACTTCCCTCTCACCCTCTCGTTCCCTCTCACCTACTTACTTTGGATGCAGCTGTGGGTGGAGCCAGCACGTCCAGAACACGATATGATGTGACTAATAAATGCGAGATAATTGCATTTACTGCTACTGGAGTTATAATCTTACCATCTACCTTATGAAAAGTAAAGTCAAATGTAAATCGGATGAATATGTTGAAATAGAAGCATTAATATGTTTGAAAAATACCATTAAGAATGTTTCTATATTTTTCATTGCTATACGTAAGATTCTGCAAAACACAAGGCACTAGATTAGGAATACATATATATGAACGAAAGACATAGAGTATAAAGATATACAATTCAATGAATGACAAAACACACGAAAGAGAAGGAGAGTAAATATAAGATTTTGAAAACGCTATTGATATTGTTCTCTTTTTCAAGGCAGAACGATTCTTTTAAACGAAAACTTGCTGATGTATTCTGTCTGAACCGGAGCAGCATTCCTCTAGCGCATGCCAGCCACAGGTGTAATGCAGCACAAGAGAACCTCACACCTCATACTGACGTGGTGAAGATGGATATGAAATTCTCCATAGTACACCGCACGTCCGTCCACGGCGATATATCATCAGTAACAGCACATAATTCTAAGAGGAAAGAGCGACAGTAGCTGAAGAAGAATATAAAAATTGGTAAAATATGTATGGTTGCTTGAAGTGTGTTACAAGAGGTATCGTCTCATGGCCGTCATGAACACACTCAGTCATGTTCGACAGCTGTGGCTCAGTCGTTGTATCTAGGTCACCTTTTCTTTTGACGTGCAAAGCCCCTATTTGCAATTGTAATTATACGCACGCTAGGGAAGAACAAAAGCTGTATGTAGAAGACAGGACGCGAGGGCTTAACTCTGCTAATGTTTCTTACTTTCTCTCATGTATCATTTATTTAATCTCTCAAGAAAACCTCGACATTCTTCACTGCAATTTTGTTATTACCAACCTGACTTGCTTTAATATGGTTTTTGTGGACGTTTTCTAAGAATATTAACGAATGACCAGCAAATTATCATCATATTATGTACGAAATTTCAACGCTTCGGTGGGATTTTGAAAGAATGCATGTCCTTCCGGTATAAGATTGTCGTGGAAGGAAACTTCTAAAAAAATGTTGAATAACTAACATTATATCATTAGATTACAGTATCTAAAATAATCTCAACATTCTTCTCAACAATTTCAACTTACAAGCCTTGATTTAGAAAGGTTCACGTGTAAGTCTCCAAGAAAACCACCAAATCACTAGCATTAGACAATCATTTATAGTTCTGTCCTAGAAAGTCGCCTACTAATCCAGAAATTTGCATCCCCTTCATATGTTCGCGCGTTTGTTGCTTCACTCAGCTGTTGCCAAATACATTTCAATAGGGGAGGATTTGACACAGCTTCCCGCGCAATGCCACGGTGTCAGCACGGACTCGGTGGCGGAGATGTATGAGCTTTGCAGTGCTCCAGAATGTTTGACACGACTGCAGAAAGTTGGTGGTGGCAGTGGGCGTGTGTGTCGGGTGTGTGTGTGCGAGCGGATCACGTCATCTACTGTTCGGCTGCTGCAGGTGACGGGGGATTTAAAAGACCCACCACAGAGACGTGTATGTAAGACTGGCAGAGGGAAGGTGTAGTTTTATTATATGGTGTAACAAGAATGACCGATTGTGTATTTTGTCATAAGTTTATCTCTCCATGAATGAATTGATTTGTTTATTTATTCTATCTATTTATTTTTTTTTTTGTGTGTGTGTTCTAGTTACATTCCTTTTACACACACACACACACACACACACACACACACACACACACACACACACACACACACACACACACACACACACACATTTCTCTCTCTCTCTCTCTCTCTCTCTCTCTCTCTCTCTCTCTCTCTCTCTCTCTCTCTCTCTCTCTCTCTCTCTCTCTCTCTCAACTTTTCCACAAGCAATAGTGGGACAAACTACTCTCTTTCTGTGGTTACGCTAACTTCTCTGTGATGGCAGGAACGCAGTCTAATAGTTCTTGTTATTACTGTTGTTATTATCCACTGGGCACTGCAACTTAAGGCATATGTTGCAATGTTTACTGCGCCTCGTACAGTACTAGTGAGAGGGGCTGCGGGGAATGACCGTCTGTTCCCCTCCACGTCCGACTTATTGTCTCTCCTTCAGGATGACAAATAAGGACAATGGATGCCGTTATATTGCCTTCTTCCGTTAGATTTCTTGTCGTTGTGTTTCTTTTGTCATTATGTTTTATTTTTGTTATTATTTTTTTATTATTGATATTTCTTCTTTTCCGTCAAAATCCAGTATAAAACGCAACAACGTTCTTCATAAATATTGAGGTGAGAGCGGTAGGTAATTCTATACGTGAGATCATACGAATAAAAACGCTCAGGTTTTGGTAAAGAAAAGTGTATCAGTGGCTAAACATTTGTCAGTAAAAATACGATATAAATACTCTAATCTTTGTAGCATTTCATTTCAAACCAACATGTCGAGGAAGTGGATTTCTAACTGCACTGACATTCTGTGCTGTGTGATATGTGATACTCAGACTTTCGTTCATGTTTTTTTTTTTTTTTGTTTATACCATGTGGGCTTTTCACGGGAATTTCTGGGCTAAAGAGGATACTTTTTGGTGTACCTCCTATCTCAAAGCCCACCCGCTAGGAAACCGTTGCCCCGAGTGACGAAGCTCTACCTACATTCGGACCGTGGACAGGATTCGAACCCGTGCCCTTGGAGACCCCTCGGACCCCAAAGCACGCACACTTCCACTGTACCACGGCGGCCCCTTGTAATTCTGAAACTTATTAAGATAATAACGGAAAACGCTTCATTATTCAGTGTACGTTTTAAGAGACCACGAACAAGAGATCCTTATGTTCTGTAGGACTCTTAACGTAACTAACCAAGAAGAGAAAACCAGTGTAATAGTTTCCAATTGTTTAAATATTTTCTGTGTATCTTATATACTTCAATTCTACGGAAATATCAAGAATCTGCTGAATCTCCTGAATGTATCGTCTAGAAACACTGGGAACACACACACCCACACACACACACACACACACACACACACACACACACACACACACACACACACACAATTAGAGAGAAAGAAAAATACTCGCAAAAACATTATAACTTACAATCTTCCTGTCATGAATAAAGAAATTGAAATATACAAGTCAAAGGAGAGCATTTAAAGAACAAAGAGCAATCATAACAGAAACAAAACACCGAGACAAAGAAAGAGAAAGAGAAACAAGAAAATGACAGAAGTAAACACTGGATAGAGCGAGAGGAAAAAAAGTAAAAGAAAAAGAAAAAAAAAGTGATCCTGGACAAACAAAATTAATCTCTTTTAAGGACAGAAGTGACACCGTTATTAAATCTACGAAGAGAAAGAGTGAGAGGGATTTAAATAGAGTGGCGCTGAGAAGTACAATATCACAATGCATTTATAACACGTATAGGATGCATTCTCAGAACACCTACTTGCAAAATAGAAGAAAACGAAAAAGAAGAAGTTAGAAGAAGAAAAGAAAAAAAAAATAAGCAGACGAAGAAGAAAAAGCAGCAGCAGCAACGGTAATAGTAGTAGCAGCAGCAAGAACAGCAAAAGCAACAACAGCAGCAGCACCAGCAGCAGCAGCAGTAATAGTAGTAATAGTAGTAGTAGTAGGAGTAGTGGTGGTAATAGTAGTAGCAGCAGCAGCAGCAACAACAACAACAACAACAACAACAACAACAACAACAACAACAACAACAACAACAACAACAACAACAACAACAACAACAACAACAACAACAACAACAACAACAACTACTACTACTACTACTACTACTACTACTACTACTACTACTACTACTACTCCATGAAAAATAACAGCAGCAATAGCAAAAGAGACCAACAACGCAGCAGAGGCTAGAACGTATTGTCAGCTTCACGATGAAAGAAATGGCATCATCCTCGTCATTAATCCTTTGAAATCAAGTTTTCTGCTCGGACATAACAGAGAAACCTGAGGCTAACTCGGGTCGACAGTGTGACATCGGAGCTCCATCAGCACCCGCAGAATTAAAACACCTGGCGATACCTGAGTTTACTAAGAGCCGTAATTTTGTATTCTGTCTTTGCATTCACCTGATTTGGAAGACCAGAGAGAGAGAGAGAGAGAGAGAGAGAGAGAGCAGGAGCGAGAGAGGATGCGGGAACAAACAGCCAGGCAGACAAACAGCCAGACAGACAAACAGCCAGGCAGACAAACAGAAAGACATTCAGAGGATGAGACAGACAACGAGAAAGACAAACAAATAGACGGATAAAATGTGCAAATACATAAAATTATCAGCAGATAGACTGACAGCCGATTACGCAAGCAGACAGATAAAAACAGACAGACAGACACAAAACACATTAGACATATCAGTAGAAACATAGACATACGTAAGTAAACAAAACCGAGTAGAGAGAGAGAGAGAGAGAGAGAGAGAGAGAGAGAGAGAGAGAGAGAGAGAGAGAAAGTCACATTCTAATTGCAGTAATGTACCTTCATCCCCTCCTCCACTGATAGAATCTCCTGTTCCCTCGCCTCCCACTCTGCCTCGTTAATGAGTGGCCCATCAATCTCCGCCGTGGAAAGAAGGCGAGGAATAATGAGCTTCGGGAAAGATTGTAGAATTCGAGTTTCCTTTTCTTCTTCTCCCACCGACGCCACCAACTTGTCGCGATGAAAAGTTATAGAAGGAAAACCCTCGCTAGTTTTATTTTGCGAAACTAACCAAGTGTCACCCAAGAATAGGAGTTTTTTTTTTTCTCTCTTTCATGAATAATAAGTAGAGAAAAAAAATCCTTCCTCTCTCTTTCTCAGTCTCCCTTTTAATCGATTAGCAGATTAGAAAGAGGGAATTAATTTTCTCTTTTTGTTTTTTGTCTGTGTATTAAATGCCTTAAGTGAGCGACAAATGTGATAAAGAGGCGACATCTGTATAAATCAGAGAGAGAGAGAGAGAGAGAGAGAGAGAGAGAGAGAGAGAGACTGTGTGTGTGTGTGTGTGTGTGTGTGTGTGTGTGTGTGTGTGTGTGTGTGTGTGTGTGTGTGTGTGTGTGTGTGTGTGTGTGTGTGTGTGTGTGTGTGTGTGTGTGTGTGTGTGTGTGTGTGTGTATGAATGAATGAAAAAAAATAGATAAAAAATGCCCATCCTTCGTACATTATTTGAAAGTGTCGGAAATAAATGTAGGGCAACTTGGTTTTTTTTTCATGTATGGAGCAAAACTGCAACAAAGGCAGGCTAGACTTGTCATACATATTAACTTTTATCATTTTTTTCCACGAACAAAGAGCCTCCTTACTAAAGTTGACTTCCGCTAATGCAAAGGGTAGATTTAGTGAAGCTTGCAATGTTGTTGTGGTGATGTGTAGCTATTTGTGTTGTTGCTTGTGCCGAGTTGTCTTGAAGTAGAGATCACTAAAGAAAATAAAAGAGGAAAGAAAAGTTTATAGTGACTCATGATGTATGAAATTTAAACTTTCCCCTTATCGCATCGCTGTTGTGTTTAAAATGTCATTCTGTTACACACACACACACACACACACACACACACACACACACACACACACACACACACACACACACACACACACACACACACACAAACCATTACTAAAAAAAAAACAATCCCTACTGATAATTTAACTGTAAGAATACTAATAGACTGACCACTCGTTTGCTTGGTTTCAAGGATACACGTACTGTACATCATTATATAGGGCGTTTCTGTGTCTCTCTTACTGTCAGTAGAGGAAACGGTGGCGGCGGGAAATACTCTGGCAGTGCAGGAGACGTTCATGGACAGATAATAATTGATTAGATTTCGTTTCAACTCAACGGAAATGCGAACGATTCATATGATGTCCTCTCACACATACACCCATCTCTTGCCTAACATTTAATTTCCCTGCTTCTTGTAAACCTAGACACCAACCACACCAGCTCGAATGAAATGGGAAATTGAAGAGTAAATGGCCTGTATCCAGAAACGTGCTGGTCTTTCACCACTGTTATTTTCCAACCCCCAAAGATGCTTAACCTAGTTCTCAAAAGTGTGTCTCCCATTCATAATGTATAAATGTTTTCATCTGTTACTAGAATCCTTAAAAAAAATAGTGCCACGAGTCAGAAATCTTGAAAGTAGTGGAGGTGCGATGCAAAGGTGATTGATTCATAATACGGCCCTGTATCTGAAAAAATTGATCACTGAGGCACACAACAGATTTCACACGTTAATGAGTATGTCGTTTTCACCAAGACAGCGTAATGGTTTTCTTGAACATTCACATGATTCTTAACATAAGCTATAAGTACTTGAGATAACTAGGTCTCAACACACACATACACATATACACTCTCTCTCTCTCTCTCACACACACACACACACACACACACACACACACACACACACACACACACACACACAAACCGCGTAGTATAGTGGTTACCACGCTCGGCTCACAATCGAGAGGAGCCGGGTTCGATTCCCGGGAAGCTGCGAAGCAAATGGGCAAGCCTCTTAATGTGTGGCCCCTGTTCACCTTGCAGTAAATAGGTAGGGGATGTAACTCGAGGGGTTGTGGCCTTGCTTTCCCGGTATGTGGAGTGTGTTTTGTGGTCTCAGTCCTACTCGAAGATCGGTCTGTGAACTCTGAACTCGCTCCGTAATGGGGAAAACTAGCTGGGTGACCAGCAGGCAACCGTGGTGATGAATCACACACACACACACACACACACACACACACACACGCGCGCGCGCGCGCGCGCCCGCGGCAAGAAATACTACAGGTAAGCAAGCGAAGGTTAGAAGACGCAACACTTAGCTGCGATTGAAAGGAGTGGTTCTCCTCCTGCTGCATAGCGTTGGTGTTCCCTGCAGTATTCCGCGCACAGTGGTGTGAGCGCGCGTCCTAACAGCTTGTTAGTTTAGATCTCGCTGGAGAAGACGGTTGGTATTGTTGTGAAAAGTGATGGGGGAATGCCTGTGTTATCTGCCTGCTGACTGCCTGCCTCGTCCCGGCCATCGGTGTGTTTGTTTCTATCTGCGCATCTTTGCTCTTGCTGGTCTAGTCTATATACCTGGCTCTCTCTCTCTCTCTCTCTCTCTCTCTCTCTCTCTCTCTCTCTCTCTCTCTCTGTGTGTCCCCGCATATGTCGCTCCCTGACGCTCAGTCCGCCAATACCAGAACCTTTTACGCGCTGTCACCGCCGAGAATCAGATCAGCCTTTGTTGGTTCCGCCGCCTGAGCCACCCTCTCCGCGTTGGTTATCTTGACAAGACGTCAGGGAAGTGGGCCGTCACCTCGCGACAGGGTTCGACGGGTGAGAGACAGCTCGGCACCCTCCTCGACATTTGGCTCCATTTATGATTTCTGCATTTCCAGGATTTAGGTTTTCCTTCTTCCAATGGTCGTGATGAAAAGGAAGCATTAAAACGAAGAGGAGAGTGGAAGGGGACCTTAGTAATGTTATTGTTGATGATTTTTTTTTATGTTCTTGTTTGTTCGGGACAGGTGAGGGAAGGAGAAAGAAAAGTTATGTTGTATGTGCTTTACGTTGGGTATCATCTGTCTCAGAGCGTCGCTTTTCTCCCGCCTTTCATTTTGGTTTGTATGTATTTGTTACGTTGTCCGTGGGGATTAAAGATGTGACGCTCGTGAGATAACTTTGCCTTTTTTTATGCCGGAGAGAAGGCCAGCCAAGGACAACAAAATAAAAGAAAAGGCCCACTTGAGTGCTGGTTCCCCAAAAGACAAGTAAAGAGTCAGCCAAAATTAAGGAACAAATGTCTTGATACCTCTCCCTTAAAAGAAGTCAAGTCGTAGGAAGACGGAAATACAGAAGCAGGTAGGGAGTTCCAGAGTTTACCAGAGAAAGTTACGAATGATTGCGAGTACTGGTTACTTTGCTTATCCCACTTACCACAATCCTTTCCACAATCTTCTACAACTTTCAATATACCTATTTTTCGTAATGCAACCTTTGAAATACGTACTTCTGCACTTAATGAAGATGAAAATAACCTCATATTGTGTCTTTCATTCTTTATGTTCATCCGAGTAATTTGTTTTTGTGGTTTCAGTACTAACAAGAGATGACAATGGCAAGTAAAACGGTTAAAGGGGTTTTGGGGCAGACAGGTGGACGGGAGGCATGATAAACAGAGAGAGAGAGAGAGAGAGAGAGAGAGAGAGAGAGAGAGAGAGAGAGAGAGAGAGAGAGAGAGAGAGAGCATAACCGTTAAGCACTAGGGTAAGGATATTGAGAAGGGTCCGAGCAAACGGTGGAAAGCGATTTAGCTTCAATAACAATTAAGGCGCTGAGAAGAGCACTCCAGGCCACCTCGGTTAAGCAGGAAGCTCGTGGTGTTTTCGCGCGCATTCATTACACGCCCCATCGCCATCACTTGCGCGCCTCTGCCGAGCTGGGATTGAATTTTTCGCCCTTACCTTTATCTTTGGGTCTTGTAGGAAGGGATGGAAAGGAAAGACACGATGAGGACGAGCATCTGGTTAGAAGTGATCGTGATGTTGGTTTTTTTTATATTCTCTCTGCCTTGTTTGTGTTTGTTTAGGGTATATTGTAGGTTCTTGCGTAGACAGATTGACAGACAGAAAAAATAGATAAATAGGTAATTCTTTATCAATAAGTACTGTGGTTAATATAAAACATATACTCTTCCTAAACAGAGCTAAAATTAATCTTATACTGGAAGGTACACACACACACACACACACACACACACACACACACACACACACACACACACACACACACACACACACACACACACACACACACACACACACACACACACACACACACACACACACACACACACACACACACACACACACACACACACACACGTGAATTCATATTTTATACATTTAAGATATTAAGTATTACTGGTAAAAGCGGACAATATATTTTTTGGGATAAATTAACATGATATTAATGATGCAAATTATGTCTAAAATTAGGAATGTGTGAGGCCAAATGATCCAGCTAATCTCTCTCTCTCTCTCTCTCTCTCTCTCTCTCTCTCTCTCTCTCTCACGTTAAAGCAGGATAACCCAAGCAGGATAACCCAATACAACCAAGTCACGCCACACAGTCACCTCCCTCGAGCTGTGTGTACTTGTGTGTTGCATCACTACACCCTCAAACAGACACAAACAGACCCACCCAGGCAAGTTCCTCCGCTCAGTTTTACCTCACAGGCGCTCTCACCTTGATGCAGTCACCGCCTTTGTTCCTTCTCCTCTCCTCTAGTCTGGAATGTGTTTTGCAAAAGTAATTCGGCGCTCAGAATCAACTTAGGAAAACGTGTCTTGCCCCTATGTTCTCATTTCGCGCCTTGTGTTGCTGCTTAGTCGCCATCCCCTGGTCTTGAGTTGTAAGGCTCCGTTGGTATTAGCGTCTCAAGATTCACTTCAGAGGTTCATCTTCATGCAGGTTACAACGATGTCACGTTCTTCTAGTGATCGGAACAGTAACGCGAGTGTGGTAATTTGGGACTCACTGGTGTAACAGACTATATTACACCACAACTTACAAGATTATAGCTTTTACTACACTACTTGACTTAGATTGAGTGTAATAATCTATGGAGTCTTTTATTCATTGATTTTAGGAAGATTATACGTATAAGGCTGTACGTGGTGAGATTCAAACCTACTCGTGGACGTCTGCCTGATATCACACTCACCACCTCGTCCACTACGCCACCCTGCATTTAGTTATATATGTATGCATGTGAGTGCATACATATATAAACATACTTATATAGACTAAGGTAGACATTGATCACCCAGAAATTTTTTGAACCACATTTTTTTGGCATGTCATTATAAAGTCCTAAAATTGATAGACACTCAAAGAAATAGTTACTACACTTCTACCACAAAGAAAAGCGACTCTCTCCTCACAACATATTGAGTGAGATAAATTACGTGAAGGAAATACAATAGTTCGAACACTGAATGGATAAAGAATGCAATAAATCCCTTCTTTTTTGAGATTTTGAAAAGCGGAGGCGAACCTACCGACTAGAGAGAGAGAGAGAGGGCAGGGAGGCAGGCAGGCAGGCAGGCAGGCAGGCAGAGTAGGAAGAGGCAAGTGGTGGAGCGGTAGAGGAAGGGAATCAGAGAGAAAGCAGAGAGAACGTGGAGGAAGGAGAGGCTGCGGGGCGGGGATGAGTTGGGCTGCGAGGGGAGAGGTTTACGGGGCAGGAGTTACAACTGGGAGACAGCATGCGGCGCTTCCAGGATTTGCAAGGCTCAGGGTTTTTAGAGGGGAAGATATTATCAATAAGGGAGGCGTGTGGTGCTGAGGGGGCGAGGTGCAGGAACGGCGCTTGGAATTTTTCGAACTGTATTGCAATCTGCACCCCCGCAAAACGTAAGTGAATGAATAAAAGAATGGAATGAATAAATAAAAGAAAGAAAGAAAGAAAGAAAGAAAGAATGATTGAAAGATGTAGATATGAATGAATGAATAAACAGGAGTAGGGAAAGAAAGGTGTACATATGAATTTTTTAAAGTGTGCACTGTTATAATTGCCTTTTTAAGTCCATCGCTTTGAGTAAAGAGAAATAAATAAACAAGAAGAATTGCCACTTTTGTTTTTCTTTTAAGAGATAAAAGAAACAATGCAAAAAACAATAAATGAATAAAACAAACACTTCTCTGTTGCTGCAAGAAAAAAAGGAAAAACGTAGTAGAATACAAAAGCCAGAAAATAAATCTAACTTAGATTTTTCAGTTGACAATGTTTCTTTTGGGATATTTCAGACTTGTATGAAAAGAAAAGAGCCGAAAAAAAATAATATTTAAGTGACTGCTTTCTTTAAAAAAACAAATCCGATAAAAGTAAAAGAAAGAAAGACAGAAAGAAAGAAATACTCAGTAACCAAGAGTTCATTCAGTTGTGTAGCGGACAAGTAACACAAACAAATTATGCATAAACACAGCAAGCCACTACTTAGTTTCAATTAATTTTAACTACACTTAAATCTTGTTGACTTGATCACTAATGTCCTTCCTCAATTAGTGACCTACTTTGCATCAATCTTGAGGTCAGTTCTGAATTCTCATTAACAGCGAAGATGTTAAATTTAATTCTTTACAAATGTCACGCTATTATATTTCATAGCTCTTGTTTCATGTCCTTCCTCAACAAATATTAGTGACCCTCTTTGCATCAATCTTGAGCTCAGTTTTAGATTCTCATTGACAGCGAACATATTAAATTAATTCTTTACAAATGTCACGTTTTTATATTTCATATCTCTTGTTCATTCTTTCAGTTCTTCGAATTTTGTTGATACTTTGGTTTCATGACAAGTCTCGTCCATGAGTTGACTTTACCAGTGTTCTACGTAATTTAATCATCACTATTCCCTCAGCGCAAAGCTTCGACGAGATTATTGTCATGTCGCTTATATTCCTTCGTGCAGTGGATTCAAAATGTATTCTCAGTGTACACAAGAAAACACTGGACGCTATTTTACACCATTGTTTCTTCACTACTTTGGTTTATTGCGTAGGTATCCAGTGCGTGCTATTCTTACCCTTATTTTTGTGCAGCAGAATTTGCATTGCGCTGATCCCATACAGAAAATCTCTTTAGGTGAACGTATCGTAAGAACAAAAACAAGCATTGGGGTAATCTATCGACTTCATTCGCTTCGTACGTATGACACACTCTAGACACAAGAAACTTTGCACACACCTAGACACACCTTTTCCACATCTTGACGCACCCTTACCTGAGCTGCAATCACCAAAAGAAAAAAAAGCTAGACATATATCAACCCAAAATCACCAAAAAATTATCGTTTCGACACACAAATCATTCCAGTATCTTTCTGTGTCTCCGGTAAAACAATGCTCCTAATCCTTGCCTGGAGACCCAACTCGCTTCGTACGTATACTGCAGTGCATGTGTAAATCACTGTTATTATTTCTGCTGTCTTGCTTGCTGGCAGCACTGTAATGTTCCAAGGAGACAGATCTTGGTAATAACTCTTGGTCTTGTTAACGACTTTATGCAGTAAATAGTAGTTTGTTTGTAATTTATTAAGCAGAAAATTTGTTCTTTTTTTTTATCTTTATTTTCATGTGATGCTTTTAAAAGAATATTCTCTCTCTCTCTCTCTCTCTCTCTCTCTCTCTCTCTCTCTCTCTCTCTCTCTCTCTCTCTCTCTCTCTCTCTCTCTCTCTCTCTCTCTCTCTCTCTCTCTCAAGCAGACAAACAACGAATATCGTCCTTTTTTTCATGTCTTCTATTTCTTTGTATTTTTTATGATATATCCCCGCAACCTTTCCTGTTCAATATAAGAAAAAAATCCACAGAATAACCAACTTTTGACATTTCAGTGATTTGTGAGTGGCTTTAGAAATCTTGTATGGTTCTCTTCCCAAAGCCTTTCTCTCCATATGTAGCGAGTGTTGCCTGCCTGTCCAATTATTTAAGAGCGTATCTGTGTGAAAGTCTGTATCTATAAAAGCACACGAGAAGAGAATTAACTTAGCATAAACTTACCATGAAAAGCTGAAATCCAGTAATGAAGATACGTTCGTTAACTTGCGAGCATATTCTAGTAAGCGCCCCTATAGAATGTTTGGGAGTGAAAACAGAAACGCAGGCAATTCCTAAGCTTAGTAGGCAGTATTGTGTGACAGAATACACTGGTTAGCTCTTGCATTACGTTAAATGGCATAACAGAGATAATAGAGATAAGAAGGCTTGTGCAGTAGGGCGGGCATATGCAGCTAACAAGTATGTACAGGAGACCATTAACCGTGAAAACAAGAGAAGCTAATGTAAAGAGATACACAAATCTGAGAATTTCAGTACACATTTAATAAAGGCAACGTGTCGCAAACAAAGCCTCCCACACACACACACACACACACACACGCCCGGTAGCTCAGTGGTTAGAGCGCTGGCTTCACAAGCCAGAGGACCGGGGTTCGATTCCTCGGCCGGGTGGAGATATTTGGGTGTGTCTCCTTTCACGTGTAGCCCCTGTTCACCTAGCAGTGAGTAGCTACGGGATGTAAATCGAGGAGTTGTGACCTTGTTGTCCCGGTGTGTGGTGTGTGCTTGGTCTCAGGCCTATCCGAAGATCGGAAATAATGAGCTCTGAGCTCGTTCCGTAGGGCAACGTCTGGCTGTCTCGTCAGAGACTGCAGCAGATCAAACAGTGAAACACACACGTGGTTCACTATACAAGGGCAAGCAAAGTTTATACATAATTTCATCGCATTTCACTTTTATATATGCATACCATTGTCCACTACACTGCCTGGCTAAAGTGAACCACATCATGCGAGGCTTGTGGGGAGGCTAGCCTGATTTCGACTTTGGGTTCAGTTTTCTCCCTCGCCAGTCTTTGTGATGTTCCATCGAACCTGCTTGACTCATCCTCTCTGATGACTGGTTGTTTATACCGGTCCACCTTTAATCTCTCCCTTCTGCTTGCAGTATTAACGTTTGTGGCAGGGCTGGATCCACACCTAGCCTGAAGCTTATGCCTATGTAAATGTGGCCAGTGGAATTTCCATATTGGAGTCATTGTGTGCCATGCCGGTCATGGACGCGCTGCCAACACTTCGTGACTGTGAAAGTTGGTGTCCCCGCGTCACAGGGTCCGCTTCTGACGTAGTGTTTTGATGGGGGTTATTTTATACGTACTGTTTAATTCTTGAAACATTTTTATTATGTTTCTTGAAGTAAATAGATATTTCATATAAAACATAAACGTAGTCGATGGTTAGATCACACACACACACACACACACACACACACACACACACACACACACACACACACACACACACACACACACACACACACACACACACACACACACACCTTTACTTTTTTCGTACTCTTCAGTAAAAGTAATGGCGACCTCGTACCCTGGTGAGTATGTGATTATGGTAAACCGCCACTCCCTTTAGTGCAACCGTGGCCTCTGCGCTCGCCGGAAAGAAATAACGATGTGACGGCGCCCAACCCGCTGCCTGACTAATGGTGGTTGCTACCGTCACTATTCTCCCTCCTCCTTGTCCCTTGTGTCGTGTTTCTTGACCCTAAAAAATCAACTACCCTTAAAGATACTCAGGTAACGTGCAGGTGCTTCATGGAAACTGGAGTAAATATTTTGCTGCCTGACGAGTTTCAATTTGTCGATAGCTATCTTTCCCACCCACAGTAAAGAAATTATGAAAATTTGGGCATATTCATTTTAATTCAGAATTTTGTATGGTTTGTAGCTTTTACCGGTGCAATAAAGATGTTTAAATGAGAGTAACATCATTTCAACACTGCCAACTTATAAAGTGATTCACGTTGAATATTTATCAGAAACCCAAACTATCTACATGTCAAACGGCAGAGGTATAGATTCTGGAATTACTTTACAGGTTGTACTGAGTCACGATGACCTTTGCAAGTGTGCGAAGACGACACCAGTCCAGCGTCGCTAAACATTGCCCGTTGGGGAGGTGTCAACAAGACCTTTGCCGTGATATGAGAGTGCTGGTGGTAGTGGTGGTAGTGGTGGCGGCGGTGGACAACACTTTTACAGATTGGATTGATGCTGTGTGTCCAATACTGCGAGTCAGGACGAGGGCCAGCCGCTGTGATGAGGAAAACCTTTTATGGGATGCATCGATCTCCGTTCCTCTATGCCCATCGCTACCTGAGCCCGTTGGTCCTTGGCGTATTCCAGGTGGGGAGGAAACTCTTGGTACAAACTGTCCGTGTATTAATTAAAAAAATGTCACAAGAGGGTACAAAAAAGTAGCGTGTTGGCGGAAGTAAATAGCGCTTACTTACTCAAAGCAGCCTACAGAGAGCAGGGTAAAAAGCCTCATACAACAACACATTATGCATAAAACATGGCACAGAAATAAATACATAAAATCAGGTGTAGATCATGACTAACATATATTTGTAAATGTCCCACAAGTAAAGCTTCACAATTTTGAAACATGACTGAGTTTTCTTTACGTATTAAAAATTGTCCAATAAAATTCTGAGCCATGTTAAAAATAAGAAAGTTACACAAGAAACCCCGTGGCCTTGGATGTGTCCTGGCCAGAAGTCGTGTCCCTTTAAAAAATGCAGTTTCCGCGTGATACCGGTGAATACATACCCATGGAAGGTGCCTCGAGCTTCGTAAAGTGTGCTCTTAACCGCTCCTGGAATATGCACCTTAAATGTAACAGTTTTTTTCTTAGAGTCTCATTGCTCGAATATCATTTATACTTGTCACCTTGACCAACCACCACCACCACCACCGATACAACTTGCCTACACTCCGACTCTTCGCCTCTTCATCCTCTTCTATAGAACTAAACACCTCGGCAGCGTGAATCAGATAACATGAAAACATTAGAGAAGCTGCATGAAGCCACCAATCCTATAAGTGGCGGTGTTTGTATAAAGCATTCCTACCGATTCACATTTATCATCCCCTGCCATGATTTCGTCTAATTATCTCTTAAAGTTTTCTCTTGATTCAACACTAAAAACCTGGTTACTTAGTCTATTTCAGTCATTTGCTGTACTGCTAGAATAGAAAAGAGTTCCTTGGTATACCTTCTTTTTTTAATATAATTCAAAGTTAAAACCGTTCTACTATTTTTAAACAGAATGAGGATTCCAGGAACTCTTCTCATAAGTGACGTAAAGGCGTGCGTATTCAAGTGATCATAGAAGGTAAAGGTCACAGACTCTACATTACATTATTCAAATCATAATGACATCAGCGCCACCTACGCCCCTTCACTCCCACTCCATTTATCATTAGTGTTCCATATATTTGCTTCAGTCACTCGTTAAAAGCTTCATTCATTGTTTAGAAGATCAAATCACCGTAACGTCACTATATTGACCTTGACTATACCCACCATTATTTTCTGTACAGCAGGCGTTTGTGATGATGTAGTTGTAGTGGCTAGTGGTGGCGGAAGAAGTAAAGGAATGGTGAGGTTTGAAGTGCGGTAGTGTTCGTAAAGTTTTTAATGTACTTTCTAGAGGCGCATTGGAAAAGATTATTAGTTTGTACGTGGATGGTTTATAATGGCAACGCTTATTGAAGTTGAATGCTCTCTCTCTCTCTCTCTCTCTCTCTCTCTCTCTCTCTCTCTCTCTCTCTCTCTGTGTTTTTGTGACCCCGAATCGTTTCCTTGACATGTTACAAAATAAAACTAAAAAAAAAACAAGCTGCAAACAGAGGAAGTCAATCTGACCTTGTCACTGCATCTATTCCATTCTAATACGCTGTCCTTCACTCAGTTCTCTTGCAATCTTCTCTAGCTTCTCTTCTCTGTCCCTTTTTCTCTGCACGCCTAACTGTATGTATCTCTTGTCTTTCACTTCACCCCTCTGGATATTAAAAAAACTCAGAAGCTTGTTATTTAGTCGTGTAGTAGTAGTAGTAGTAGTAGTAGTAGTAGTAGTAGTAGTAGTAGTAGTAGTAGTAGTAGTAGTAGTAGTAGTAGTAGTAGTAGTAGTAGTAGTAGTAGTAGTAGTAGTAGTAGTAGTAGTAGTAGTAGTAGTAGTAGTAGTAGTAGTAGTAGTAAAACCACTTTAGTAGTATAGTACAGACAAAGCAAATTCGTATGTACTGTATCTTGTGAGATCAGAGGTGTGTGTGTATGTGTGTGTGTGTGTGTGTGTGTGTGTGTGTGTGTGTGTGTGTTTATGCATAATCGAATGAAAAATAATGAAATGAAAGGAATAGTTGCATAAAATTGTTTGACAGTATGAATAAATACGCTAGTCATATATCGACACCACCAGTTGTATACCTGATGACTTCTTGCAGTTTTCTTTGTGTGCTTATGCAATCAGATCTCGGTTAAGGCAAGACCACCAACCAACACATCCAGCGTCTTTCTTCCCACTCAATATGCGCTGATCTGTTTGTTGGCTTTCGATCACTTTTCAATGCGTCGTTAGCAGTTACATGTGGTTATGATAACGACAGTATATAATAGTTACAAAAGCAGCAGTCAGAAGTTAATGGCCTCAATTGTAATAGTTCTTGCGTTTATATGCTGCCTTGTTATTTACTATCGTTATTTGTCATTTACTCGGTCATGGTGAGGTAATGATATTGACGAGAGGGGCGGTGGTGCAAGTGGACGGTGAATAAAGGGGTGTGGCGATGTTAATGGTGGAGAATGGGTAGTCAAGGTTGTACAACTTACTATCTATCCTGTTTTGCTTCTATATCCTTCCTCCCTTGTAAAGAATTCTGTAAGCTGATGAAGACAAATTTTATATCTCCTACATAGATGTGCAACAAACAAACAGTTAGTTCTTCAGAGTTTAGTGGTAAGAATATTCATAAACGACGATCATAGCAGTGAATAAATAACTCTGTTTTATCATCACTAAGTAGTTAAGTAGTTGTTAGTTAGTATGTTGTGAGTCATCATATAATGTACCCCTCCCTCCTCCCTATCCTTGCTTGTCTCAGCTATAGCGATCAAAAAAACTAACAACAGCGGGGCATAAGCTGCGGTAGAGTGGTTGGGTTGTGTTGGGAGAACGGGCAGGACCGGGACAGCAGCGGAACAAAGAACGGCGGGATGAGTTCCCACACACCGCCAGCAGTGCTCTCCTTAATGTACGTAGTGTTGCTTCATGAACTGCATTTCACTTTGGTTTCTTTTTGCGATACGTGTCAGTTACAATGAGATACGTAGAGTGAGTGTGTAGAATGAGGAAATGATAGATATGTTATGTTAGCATGTCCTTTGTTTTTCCTATACTCCCTTTCTGTCTGACGTCACGTCTTTCCTCTCAGTCCTCGCTCGCCGCCGCCTCAGGCGACATGCCACGCCTCCTGCCTCTCGTTTCGCTCGGTTTACACTTGTTGTGTATTGTGCTACCGTAAATACACTTTCATAATGGACTCAGGTGTCTCCATGCTACCCCTGTTTTACGACAAAAAAAAAAAAAACTACCACAATGTGTTGGGAAAAGAGGCAGCTGGCAACATGTACACGCCTAGATTAGAGTTACCACCTCTCACCAAGACATGAGTCGAGTATTTTGCCTTTAAATATCCCTCTAATACTATTGCTTTGTTTCGTAAATGCGTAAAAAATAAGACGTAATATCGACATCCAACCGCTACGTCTAATTAATCCGACTTTTACGAAGTGATAGTTTTGTTTGATTTATTTAGAACATGTTAAGCTTGTGGTAAACCCCGGGCTTATGGAGTGCTGGAACCCATCACGAGACCTCTAACTGCCGGTGAGGTGTTACGGTGTAACAAGAGGAACTCGGAGGAATTGTTCGGCGGACTGTTAAGGTAAAGGCATTTATGTTTTGCTGTTTGTATCATCTCTAAAGTGTTCGTATGCGCTCGAATCTGGCGGCGACAAATTCTAGTTAGTATCTGATTGAAGTGGATGGTATAGTATGTATGTAATAACTATAATTATAATGATTGTCTGGCCGTGAGATAGCCAAGCCCTGCCACACTAAATTACTCCTCGTTGCCGCTGTCGTCGGATAATTTTGCGACTTATTATATAATGTATTTCGGTCCTTTTGTGTGCTTTAGTTGAGCTTGCCCGGTCTGGCTGACTACTACGTCTTGCGACATCACACACCAAAGAGCTCAGAAGGTAATTAACTCCAGTTCACACGGTAATCGGAAAAAGTTGTGGGATCTGATCAAGTTCCCGCGGTTTCATTCTTTTGCCCCATGATTGGTTACGCCTTTCCTCGTAGCACCAATCACCAAGCAGCACTGTTTGTTGTCTTCCTTTCATACATTGCTGCTAAATTCCTGCATGAACACTTGATATTTAAAAGTACGTAATGCCCGAAGGTTGTCAATTGTCTCTGAAGCTACGTAAAGTCACAAAAAGATCCCAAAACCTCGTAAAAGGAGGTGGCTGCTGTTGCTATTACCGCCTTCCTCACCATCTCTCTCTCTCTCTCTCTCTCTCTCTCTCTCTCTCTCTACATCGACCAAGCCCGAGACTGCCAGAGGGAAGAAGGTATCACCACCCGGCATTACGACTCCTTTCGCCTCCACAATTACAAGTATCGTCGCAAAGGAGTCATGGTCCGGCGGCATTATGTGGTGTCCGCCAGGCTCCGCCTCGGTTACAGGCCGGTGTGGGAGGTCGCTGGCCTGCCAGACGTACCTCACTTCTCTTCCTGCCCCATGTGTGGTGCCCTCGACAGTAACACCTTGGAACACCATTGTCTCCACTGCCCTGAGGTCGAGGGTCTGCTGCCCAGAGGTGTTCCGCTTGTTGAGGTGTGTCGTCACCTCCTGAAGGGGGATACCTAGGACGTCGTCCTCGCGCGGTTCCCGAAGTTTGGCGGATGTCACTGTTTTGTTTTCTTATGTTTCCCTGTTTTTCACCTGCTTTATTTTCGTACTTTGTAAAATTTGTACTTTTCCAAGTTTTGTAATGTTTCTTTGTATTTCACTTTCGGTTTCTGTAATCGTACTTAGTCTTTTGAGCGCAATAAATTAAATCAAATCAAATCTCTCTCTCTCTCTCTCTCTCTCTCTCTCTCTCTCTCTCTCTCTCTCTCTCTCTCTCTCTCTCTCTCTCTCTCTCTCTCTTTCTGAGAGAGAGAGAGAGAGAGAGAGAGAGAGAGAGAGAGAGAGAGAGAGAGAATTTTAATTCCACTTGCATACAGAAAGTGCAGTGTGTGTGTGTGTGTGTGTGTGTTGCGTCGTTGGAATTTCCTATAGTTTCCAGCTTAGCATTTTACGGCTGCCTGTTCCTGCGTCTCATTGTTTCCCAGATGCTGTAAAAGGAACACTTCTCTTGGCTAACTCTGGTCCCGCACTTCCTGCTCTTGAATATAACGCTTTAGGCTCTTAACTGCAAGGCTTGAAAACACACACACACACACACACACACATACACACACACACACACACACACACACACACACACACACACACACACACACACACACAACGCTTTAGGCTGTTAACTGTAAGGCTTGAAAACACACACACACACACACACACACACACACACACACACACACACACACACACACACACACACACACAGTATCGTGGAATACCACTATAATATTTTTCAATCAGGTGAAGGTACGGATAAGAAATCCTTAAAATATGGAATATATTACTTGGGAATAGATATATTTCCTTGTGTTGTATCGTTTCAACATGGAGAAGCAAGTCAGTGCTAATGATCACACTCGACATGAACAGCTCTCTCTCAGGTGGAAGATTTCAAAGTGCCCTAAGTAATTGTGTGGCTGGGAGGGAAGAGGAAGGCTACAGGGAACACTTCGCTCACCCCACCACTCAGCTTTCTTTGCGTGTCTTCTGCTGCCTTTCATTATTTTGGAGTATTCTTTAGAAATGGAGACTGCGAACCACCTCCCTTCTCTTCTCATTTAAGCAAGATCTTATCGTAGTGAAGACACCACCGCGCATTTCATTATACCGGGATCAAGGAAATGGAAGGAGAGAGAGAGAGAGAGAGAGAGAGAGAGAGAGAGAGAGAGAGAGAGAGAGAGTCAAGAGGTTCACCCCCAATGCAATGCAACGTAAGTCATGGTGAAACTTGCTGGTGGTGACGTGACAAAGAAAGCAGATTAGTTTCTTTATCATGAAGGAAGTTGTGTGCTTGTGTGCAGGTAATTGCTTGGAGTGTGAAGGACGTCTGGTAACTACTGTGATGAGTTATTGAGGAGCTGTGTTGGCGGTGATAAGAAATCTGAGTGAGAGGTTTGCGTAAAAAGCTTTCAAAAATATATCTAGTTTTAACCATGTGTTCTTTATTATCGCTTATTACCAGCTTTTTGACTGCAGTTTAAGTTTAGTCATTCTGAGATCTCACTGATAGCTAACAGAGATAAAATCATTGATGCCTTTAATTAAGATCACGTAGTAATTTTGATGTTTATACAATCAATCTATACAAAACTACTGACACTACTCACTGGAGGTATATTGTAATTAAGTCAGAGTTAAAGAAATTTATTTTGTACCAGGATTTTGTTACATGCCATTTCCATCACTTCCTCCCTTCTCCATCTACTCATTTATCCTCCTTCTCCTCCTCCTCCTCCTCCTCCTCCTCCTCCTCCTCCTCCTCCTCCTCCTCCTCCTCCTCCTCTTCCTCCTCTTCCCCACCTCCTATTATTCCTCCTTATCTCTTTCGAACATATAATAGTAAAAGACCATACCTGATACAATAGATAGCCTGCTGCAGTCTTTCTTCAGTACTGTTAACTCCTTCAATTCGATGACCCGTTTTCATATTCATTCTACCTATTACTGGCGATGTGGGGATTAAAATGATGAAGACTGGGGCTATTAATCTTCTGACCTTAATAAATCCCTCCTAATGTCAATAAAATCGTCTAGTCACACCCAAAACGCATGGTAAAAACGCGTCTCAGTAATGAAGAGGTTAAGAAAACGCGGTGTATAATATCAGTAGATCAACACGTCAGAGATTCTAACAATGATCTCTTTTTCTACGTATCTGCAGCGAGTTGCCTTCCTTCCCTTCGTCTCTCTCTGGGCCTGCATGCATCACATTTTAGGGCGAGTGTAGTGTATATATTTTTATGACCAATATTTTTTTTTCAATGCTGTATTGATTTCTTGTGTTGTTTCGGTAGTTTTTTGGGTGGAAAATGACGAATTTAAGATCTGAGGCAATAAATGGTCTTGTAAAGTAAGTAATTGATATTTTTTCTTAGTGTATGAATATTTCTATACCATATTGCTGTATGGATGAGTCCCTTTCAATGGAAGTGATGGAATTAAGAGGTTAAGAAAAAAAATATGCTGTAATTCCTTATGATTAATGGATCCAATTAAGTGAATCCGGTTATAGTTTGAAGAGATGTGCTACTTTTCATGTATCGCATATTAAAGGAGGAACAATGCCTATTTTCCCCGTGGCAACACACTTTGTTAGTTCGCAACACGGAACGAAATTCAGGACTGAGGCTTTGTGAATGTTGAAATGTATACAAACGTATGTCGTTTTCATAAGAGTTGGTAAATAGCAGTTAAAGATACGAGTTGGAGTAAATATTTAGCCATTACTTGATGCTGGCCCTGAGAGAGAGAGAGAGAGAGAGAGAGAGAGAGAGAGAGAGAGAGAGAGAGAGAGAGAGAGAGAGAATTACGCGTGTGTGTGTGTGTGTGTGTGTGTGTGTGTGTGTGTGTGTCAGTGTCAGTGTGTCCGTGTGTGCAGGTTACGAGGCCACATAATTTTGGTCTCTCCATACCATAATCGTTTCGAAGAAGTGCGATGGTAGTGTTTCTTTCGCTCATTTAGAAAGGATGGGTAAACTGTGATGAATATTTCTCAGAAGCTTCCTAAGAAAACCTTACCAGTAGAACATATTCGAGAGGAAAAGTGAGATATATTTTTTCTGCTTATTTTTGTTCAGGAATACTATTACTTATCTATTATCTTTGCGCGGTTCCACAGATAGTGTTAAAAAAATACTTAGAAATATATAATGTTAGATGTCCATGTAAATTTAAAAGTCATAAACTTAAGTAAGAAAGTAACGTGAAGTACCTCCATGAATTAACCTCTTCAGTAGCATGACGCATTACCCTATTCATTCTGGTGATTTTATACAGCTTCAGAAACTCGTGTGGGGATTAAAATAGCCAAGACTGTGACCATTAATCTTCTGACTGCCATAGACCCTTCCTAACCGTCTAGTCATACTCAAAACTCAAGGTAGAAATGCGTTCCAGTACTGAAGGGGTTAAGAAAGCAGTAAATTTCAAGAATACTATCCCTTTTTTATATTTTTCCCATAGGGCTTTTTCTTGAGTTGGCCAGGTTCGTGAGTCGCAAGTCGAGATTGTCCCGGGAAACTTTGGATCAGGTCATTTCTTTGTGAGTCTGAGGCACAACAGAGGAACGTGATTTGGGATGAGCCGCGAGGTATCTGTGTAGGAGGGGGGTCATGTTGAGCTGGCCCAGTGAGAGAGAGAGAGAGAGAGAGAGAGAGAGAGAGAGAGAGAGAGAGAGAGAGAGAGATACTAACTGACTGACTGACTGACTGACTGTAGAGTGAGTGAGTGAAAGTGAGAGTGCAGGAGAAATTGTTTATACCCCATCAGTCAACCTTTCTCAAACTAAACTTACCGACTTCTCACACTCCCTCCAAGTTCCATGAAACATCACTTCAGAAAATACAGAAGTTTATGGAAGGATCACTAAAAACAGTACCCCTATATGAAATCTTTTTTTTCCTTACTCTCTTCCTCCACTTAATCTCCCTGCACACTCCCTAACCCAAGAATTAGAAGGAACTGCGGTCTCTTACCCTCTCAGTCACCGCTCCCTGTGTTCACTGACTCATTACTTACTCCTTTTTTCCCCCCTTGATGGTTCCATAACTCTGCTCCCGGAACTGATGCGGACATTTGCACGTATTTCCCTTCCTTCATTAGATCAGCAGGAATGAATAATGAGAATTTCAGTTCCTCGTCCATCGTTTTCATCACCACTGTCGGATTGGATGAAGAGTCTGGGGATAACTTTTGCAGCGGCCCCCTCTGATGTTGTCTTCCCACTTTGGTTTTCTGCTGGACTTATTTTCTACTTTATTTTCTTTCATCAATTTTTACTTTTCTTTTTTTTCTCTTTGTCAACTTTTTCCTATATTCTCCTGTTTTCTTTCACTATTAAATTTGAGGGAAAACCAGCCAAAGGAAACAAAAGATTAAAAAAAATAAAAGGCACACTTGAAATGCCAGTTCCCTTAAATGTTGATAGAGAATTAGCCATAAGTCAAGGACAAATAAATGTCTTTTCTCCTTTTCTTTCAGTGTCAGCTTTTATCTATTTTCTCCTTTCCTTTCACTATCTAACCTGTTCTCGTTTCTTTTCTCTTACCAAAAGTCATATACTATATTTTTTTGCGTTTTCAGTGTCTCGTCCTCCTTTTCCTCTCCTTCTTCTTACTCTTCTTCCTTTTCCTCTTCCTTTTTCCTTTTCTTCTTCCTCCTTTTTCCTTTTGCTTTCCCTCTTCCTTTCTTCCTTCTCGTAATCATCTTACTGGTTCTTTTCTCTTCCTTCCCATCCCTAAAATCGTCCTCGTTTCTCGAATCCCAATAATCTTAGATCCATTCGTTACCCAAACTGTTACTGGTAATGGGAAAGTATGGCAGACTTTAGAAAATGTAAGACTTGCTGATAAAATTTATATGAAGAAATACTGTGTGTGTGGGGGGGGGGGGTATGAAACGTATAACTTGGCAAACTCGTAATGTATTATTTTCCACACATTTTTTTTTTCATCTAGCTTACTGAAAAAAAAACTTTCTTTAATGCTGGATGTTAATTTCCGTTTAATAGATATATAATTTTAAATAGGTAATAATTTTTTTTATGATGTTACTGCTTCACCACGTCAAGTCACTTCACATGGGTTGCCGAGAGATGCGTTTTTACATATCTTGACTCGTGTATGGCAGACAGCGAAAACTGACACGCACTGCAGCTTGAATGACATACACGCACACACGCACACACACACAAAAAAAATATATGATTACAGAATTGATTGATCCCATTAATATAACGGACTACAAGACAGCAGATCGTCCGTTACTAATATCATCATTCATACAGTAAACGTAACATCTGAAATGCATTGGTACACTTCACTGATTAGGATCGAGATATCATTGTAGATACACGAACGATTTGCAATATGAATGCGGTTTGTCAACAATAACCGTTCATTTTATACAAGAATTGTGGAGAAATAATAACAAGCTGGCCCAGAATCTGTAGAAACTAGTCCGCAACACGTGGCTTTGAAGCATAGAGAAGAAAAAGTACATGAGAGAAAAACAGATATCTTCATTTTTCCTTCAGTGATATTAACGGGCAGGCAAGGTAAGCGGGATTCAGCGATTATGACAGCCTAAGAATGATAACACACTCCATTTTCAAGCCAAGGAGATTTTAAGGGCAAAATGAGGAAGAAGTTGGTGGAGGGAGGCAAGGAAGAATGGAGTGGGAGGGAGGGAGGGACATGTAAGTTATGAGCAGCCTCAAGCATGTCTGGAGTGGTTAAAAACGAATTAGTGAATGCATGTCTTCCTTACGAGCTTCAAGACATTCTAAGCTATAATATTGAAAATCCAGAATTATTTTACTAAACCAGTTAATTAATTTCTACAGTGATTAATTTCTACAGTGATTTAGAGGTAATAACAAACAAAAGCTAAGTTTTAAATGCGCAAGTTGTACATTTGTGCATCACGAAGACTGGGTCTGGAAATTAGTTTAAAGGAGGAATTAATTAATTTCTACAGTGAATTAGTGGTAGTAGCAGACAGGAAGGTCTAGTTTTAGTTACGCCAGTAGTGCATTTGTGTGTCACGAAGACTGAGAGCATCTGCACGTAAATTAGATCTAGAAATTAGTTTGTGAAAGCAAGTAATGAATTTATAAGCAGACAGAAATGTTTAATCTCATCCGAAAAATTAACCATATATCTCTGCAGCACATAGCAGATCTGATGAAGGATTTTCACGTGAGTAAGGGGATTTAGTGATAATACCAGACAGAAAAGATTTAGTCTTACTCACGAAACGAGTCGTGCATCTTCGTGGCGGGAACCTAGACTTGCTCTGAAGGGCTGCACGTGCCTGGATTTGAACGGCACGGAAGACTCGGCTCTCTCTTTATATGAAGGATATTTCTGCCTTGAAAGAGCGTACGTCCCTTAAAAGGACTTTATTATCTCCTGCTCGATTTGATATCATTAATATATCAGAGAGAGAGAGAGAGAGAGAGAGAGAGAGAGAGAGAGAGAGAGTGTCTTTATCCTTTAAATCCCGTGACCCGGACACAAAGGACAGACTTTCTTTGTGCCTCGCCTTGATGCGCGCACGGGCTCGCGAGGGAATGAAGTGCTGACGAGGGGGACTCGAGGTGCTAAGCCGGAATACTGATGCAAATACAACTCTTGACAGATGAGAGCAAACCGTGACTGGGACCATTCGGTACGGACCCTCAGTATTCATATATATCTGCTTCAATATTCGTATGGGATTTGTCATTATCACCCTTCTCACCCTTCTCTCGCCATAATTCTTCTTCCCTCTATTTTTTCCCTGTTATCCAGTCCTTCCCTATTGTGATACAAGCACGTCACATACATAACAACAGCGATACATATAATGCGATGAGCAACATTTGTGGGTAGCAAAGGAATTAGAATCGGTTTCTTTCAGTATTGGAAATCAATTACACTACAGTAGGTTAATTTTTGTTATGGAAGTCAAGAAATATATTACTGATGTGGAATTCATTTTTACGAGTTTCGATTTAGTGTAGGCATTCAAATGTGTGGACACTTACCAAGGTTCAATTTCGTGGAAGGAGAGCGATAGGTATAACTGATTGTAAACTGTTTTTGATAAGTCTGGATTTAGTTCGGTCATTAAAGAATATATTCCTACTCCAGTGAGTATTGATAGATAGGTGCAGGAAGAGTTACGGAGTATATAAGATGTAGCTATGTGTGTCTTTGGTTTCCCTATTTATTAGTAGCTGGAAAATGGAAAATGGGGTAATGTATATATGTAAAATATTTATAGAAATCCTAGCTGTCTTGGACGTGTACTCTTGTTATGAAACTATGCCGTGCTGGAAGACGTGCGTGTTAGTGTTGATCAAATTGCTCATTCAAGGGAATACTCGCCTGTTGGTGCCGTGAATGCATTACAATATTTTGGAAAGACTCCGCCGAGCACCACAATTAAGAGGAAAGCCGTTTATCCAACCATGAAAATTAATTCCTCTCTGCAATAACGAAAATTTCGCCTCAATTGCTTCGTGTAGTATGAAATATCCTCATATGTATTTCATTCTCTCTCTCTCTCTCTCTCTCTCTCTCTCTCTCTCTCTCTCTCTCTCTCTCTCTCTCTCTCTCTCACACACACACACACACACACACACACGCGCGGCGCTCGCTAGTGTAGTGGGTCTCTCTCTCTCTCTCTCTCTCTCTCTCTCTCTCTCTCTCTCTCTCTCTCTCTCTCTCTCTCTCTCTCTCTCTCTCTCTCTCTCTCTCTCTCTCTCTCTCTCCACAGCGGACTCCATTATCTGACTTATTACAAAAAAAGCCTAAGTGATCAGATGACTTTCTCTTATCTGTCTCAGTGGTACTCTCACTCCCTAAGCTGAACCCTGTGTGGGAAGCAATGACTTTAATGCTACACCTGCTGGGCCACCATTGTCATTACGAAATCATTATGAAATCATTACGAGCAACTTCAGTACATCTTCTTGGCCTTTCAACTTCCAATTTCCGTCGTGGTGATGTTAGCGTTGTCTTTTCTCTCATATCGTGATGGGTTTAAAGTCCACAGTACACGTATGGTGCTGATAGTTACCTTTACACACATACATTGTACTACCTAGTCATTTTGTTTATGATGTTTATATTTGTTCAACACACACATACACACACTCACACACACTGCGGGTAGGGCTTTCAATGTGCTGGTAGACGGATAAGATGAAGAGCATATTTCAAGAAGAAGTATTAATGTTTAATTTGTATTGGTGGGTCCATTTAGAAATTAGTTGTGCAAAGAAATTTTCAGTTATTTGTGAGGGTTGTAGTGAAGTGAATGCAGATTGGGAGTTTCTTGAAACGAGCCTTCAGCTTGTTGTAGTTGTTGTTGTTGTTGTTGTTGTTATCATCATCATCATCATCATCATCATCATCATCACCATTATTATCATCATCATCATCATCAGCAGCAGCAGCAGCAGCAGCACTAATACTACTGTTATTGCAGTGACTACTACTACTACTACTACGACTACTACGACTACTACGACTACTACTACTACGACTATTACAACCACTACTACTACTACTACTACTACTACTACTACTACTACTACTACGACTACTACGACTACTACGGCTACTACTACTACTACTACTGCGCTGCTGCTACTGCTGCACTAAGCTAGGTATTTACCAGAAATAAGTAGATAAACTTAGAAACATGTTAAGATATCACCAGCAATATTCTTTATAAACCACCTTTCAGCTTTAATAATTAACATAATTTTTCTCTTTTTTCATCCCTGTCGCGGGCGAGGTACTGGTGTATCCTCTCCCTCTATTCATTATTCACTCATGACCCATTTGTTTACATTACTCCATCATCACAGGAACCGTTTCCCACGCCCGTGTAGTTGCTCTCTTGGGAGACTGCCAGCTCGGCCCTTACACACTCGTCTCCCTCTCCGCCTCTCCTCTCGTTCTCTGGTGCTGCTTGGCCCTGACCTCTCTGCTCTGGTGAAGTTGAGGCTCTTCTCGTGAATGTGAATCCGCTCTTGAAGCACACAGAAACATGTCCATTAGTCTTGCTGTGATGGGTCGTGGCGTGCAGCAGTTTGTTCCCTATTGTCTCTCTGTTAGTGACGAAGACTTATGTGATTATGGTAGCTCTATTACTACTGATGCTTCTACTTCTGCTACTGCTACTGCTATTGCTGCTACTACTGCTACAACTACTATAACTACTATTACTTATAACCTGTTAACACGTATCAGTCTCAAAACGTCATTCAAACTGAAGGTCCTTAGAGTGTAGGCTCCTCACAACACGAGGAAAAAAGCACGAAATTAAAAAGACTTGTCTGCCTACTTAACAGCCAAGAGTTTTGCTTTCCCAGCGCCATTAGTGAGAGATTATTCCATTACCTCCTAATGCATGATATAAAACATCCTCAAAACTGTCGTGTATCATAATATTAGAATAACTTTGAAGCGCATTTCGTCAGACAAGCTGGACAAAAGGCATGGAGTGAGGTGGTTGCTGCAAAGATTCGCTGATTGCTAGGTAAAAAAAAAAACAAGGGTACAGGATCCCAAGACCTGGGCTCGTTTTAAGAAGAAACTTAACGTAATTAAAACTCGATCCAGGAACCTAATTTTCGAACTCACATCACATAGACTTCAGAGACGTAATCCCAATTGAGCAGAATGGAGAAGGGAAAAGTAAAAAAAAAAAGAAATTATTTGAGTAAAGGTAATTGATATTTGCTTGAAAATCCGACAATCTCGTATATTCTTGTAGTACATAAAGAAAATGAGCCATACAGTGTACTTCCGCAGCGATACAAGCCTCTGTAAATACAAATGAAGTTTTAGAAAGATGCTTAATTATGAAAGTGCAGAGGAAGTAAGTCAGACGTAGTGATGAAGTATGAGAGTATAAAAGTCATTAATGTTAGCAATCTGGTATTAATTTTTGGAGAATTTTGATTAATCAGGCGGTGAAAGAAAAAAAAAGTATATTAATGAATTTTGAAAGTAAAAAATAGGACTTTAATACACTGGTTAACTCCTTTATGTAGTGTTGATTTCTGGAGAAGTTTGATTCCCCAGATGAAGAAAAAACTTGAAATTACAAAGTAAAAATACGCATCGGAGATACTGGCCGGTGATAAATATTTAAAGTGGATGGAATAAAGATTGGAATATGCAACACATTCTTTCCCCTCTGCCTTGACTGATGCGAGGGACGGAAACACGCTCGTGAAATTCGAAAGAGCAGTAAACGTGGAAATACAAGCATATTGAATAGACCACAAGGGAAGCAGTTAACTGACGGGATGAGAGAGATTGATGGCGGTCTGATAAAAGAGGCGAATTTTATGGAACAAACAACCTCACCATCATTGTAAAGACTGCTGTGATAGTTACCTTCATCCCTGCCTCTTCCTGTCCTTCCTCTCTCTTTCTCTTCCCTTTCCCTCCTCACATATTCACTCCTTCCAGCAAGTTGTCTATTGTATATACTGTAGAGGCTGCCGATTGGTGAGCAGCATGAACTATAGAAATCTCGCAGGTTCACGGCAGTTGATTGATTTTTTTTTTTATACCATGTGGGCTTTTCACGGGAATTTATGGGCTGAAGGGGATACTTGTTGAGGTGGAAACGCATCACATGGATTTGATTCACCTGCTGTCACTTTTCTCTGACTTTTTTTTTCGTTTTGGTCATATATCAATTTTGCTAATGTCTACTTTCCATTGACTTCCCATAATTTTTATTTTATTTTCTGCTGCTGTATACACTTCCCATTAATTGACCATCCTTATATAAACATTTGTGTACGTGATTCTTTGTCTTCCTATGCTTTCTGGGTGGCTGTGATTGGTGATCCACTGTGCCGTCACCGACCATCACCCGTGGCTGGACTAGACCCTTCCCTCGGCTCAATGAAGACCAGAGTGATAGCGGCGGTGCAGGAAATTTATTGAGGTTTTCGATGCATCAGTCTGGCATGTTTGTTGCTCGCAGATTGGAATAGAACATGTTTTAAGTGAATTTTGGAGCGACATCGGATGGAATCGTATCTTGACGGGGATAACAATGATGAGAGGTTGATGTTGACTCTGAATTGTAGAGAAGTGGGTGAAATATGTTACAATTCAAGTTTAGTAAGTCGTCTTTGTTTAAAGAAAGCTGAATGTTATTAGCTATTGAACACAGAGAAGGACTCGAAAAATCACGAATTGAGGTAAAAGCGATGATTATTTGAAGAGATATGAAATTAATACATGGTGCGAAAGTTCCTCTGAAATTAAAGTTATGGGGAAGGAAATTACGAAATGATGAGAAAAGTTACATATTTCAAGTGTAAAGTTATAAACTGCATATTCCATGTTCAAAATACTTAACATGAAACGATACTGTAATGTAATGCTAAATATAGTGATGCTGAATATAGTGATGCCAAATATTGTGATGCTGAATATAGTGATGCTGAATATAGTGAGGCTGAATATAGTGAGGCTGAATATAGTGATGCTGAATATAGTGATGCTGAATATAGTGATGCTAAATATAGTGATGCTGAATATAGTGATGCTGAATATAGTGATGCTAAATATAGTGATGCTGAATATAGTGATGCTGAATATAGTGATGCTAAATATCTAAGGATTTATAATGGAACTATCGATTAATTACTGTCTCTCACTTCTTCTCCCACAAAGACAATACTGTGAGCCAAGATCTAACTTTCAATCCTTTTACTACAGGCTTAGCATCGCAAGATGGAGCCGCCTAGTTCGTGAATACCCCTAAGCCCTTTCCTCCCCTCGCAGTAATCCATCACCTCGATATCCTTCAAACCAAACCCACTAATACCTAAATAAACCTCCCAATGCACAGGCGGCCGCTTCATCATAGTTTTTCACCGTGACAGACTTCCATTAGTCATTCGTAAGAAGTAATACCCACCAAATGACCACAATAATGGCTTGATTTTTCCCTAACACGCCAATTAAAACCAGTGGATTCCTAATGGGTGGCGCTTGTGACGTAACCAGCGTGCCTGCAGCATAGGAGCGAGCGAGGCGTGTATATCGGCAGCGTTTCGTAAGAGAAAGGTGGAATAATAAGGCCAGAACAGAGGCGTTCGCACCGAGACTGGCCAATTGAGGCAGGGATTGGCGAGGTGTGTGGAAATGAAAGAGCGAAACGCAGACCTTGCAACAGAGATCTGGGAACGCACACACACACACGCACACGCACAGGCACAGGCACAGGCACACGCACGCACGCACGCACGCACGCACACACGAGGATTAAAATAGAAAATGAAACGAAAACAAGAAAAAACCTTAAACTAAAAAAAGAAAAACGGCAAACATAGAAAGGTCTTGAAATGGGAGAGAGAGAGAGAGAGAGAGAGAGAGAGAGAGAGAGAGAGAGAGAGAGAGAGAGTGTGTGTGTGTGTGTGTGTGTGTGTGTGTGAGTGTGAGTGTGTGTATTTGTAGATTTCCACCAGAGAACTACGTACAACCTATTATCAAATTAAAAATAAAAAAAGTTCAGTCTGTCTGGAATAAGCTCTTCTCAGCTATTCATCGTGCTACATAAAAATCGTCGTTGATAAGTGCGATGAAAAACAGTTTTACTTTTGAAGAAACTCCGTGTCTTGGAGAGCGCACATTGATATGCCCTCAGTAAATTTAATAGTAATCCTGCGACTAAATTAATGAAGTTTACGAGTATTTGGCAAACAAGCCTTAATTAAATGAAAGTTGGAAGTTATCTTGTACTTTGAATATTTTACTACCAATGACAAAACTAGTGAGGGATATGTTTCTAAGGATAGTAATGTAAAACGCAAGAACACAAGAAAAAAAATGGCACACTGCAAGATATCATGAGCCCTACACTGGAATTAAACTCCGTAGCAAGTCTTTCGAAAGATCCACCTTACGGGAGAAAGAAAAATTTAATAGACGTTTTATGAATGCAGTGGAAGAAAAGAAAATAATCTGACTGAAGAAATAAGAAAAATAGCGCACATTGGAGAAATAAACTGCTGTGGCAATCGTTTACAAGAGCGACCGAAAGAGAAATAGGGCAAGTATTAAAAGATTAATAGATGTTTTATGAATGCAGTGGAAGAAAATGAAATGATGTGTGTGACTGAAGAAGTAAGAAAAAATACCGCACATTGGAGAATACTTACGTGGTGTGGCAATCCTTTACAAGAGCGACCGAAAGAGAAATAGGGCAAGTAGTAATTCTTTTAAGTTAAACGCAGTGGAGACTCAATCTCTAAATTAAGTCGCAAATCACGTACTTTAAAACATAAAATCGATGCACGCAATTCTTGGTAGTTAAACACATTTACTTATTCACGTGTTAATTATCTCTATGCAATGATTAAACTCGCGCCTCGGCAGTGTAATCGGGCCAGGGCTTGTGTCTAGGCTGGAGGGCAAATGGGCGGCCGGGGAAGTATTGCATGATAAACTGTAGCAACCAGAAAGCCAGAGTGAGTCGTATGTCTCCAGGTAAAAAGTTCCTCCTTAGCATATGACCTCGTCTTGACCTAGATGTAGCTCTCTCTCTCTCTCTCTCTCTCTCTCTCTCTCTCTCTCTCTCTCTCTCTCTCTCTCTCTCTCTCTCTCTCTCTCTCTCTCTCTCTCTCTCTCTCTCTCTCTCTCTCTCTCTGCCGGAAGACAGAGTTCGGTGCATGATTAGGCGTGGCAGAGCAAGGCTGGGCAAGGCAAGGCTGGGAAGAACGGGAGGTGGTCATAAGAATAGCAGAGGAGGAGGAGAGGAGAAACTAGAGTCCAGCTTTAAGTGGCGGGGACAGAACAAGCAAATGGAGCATCAGTAGAGAGAGAAAAAAGACTGAGAGAACCCCACATACTTTATAATACGTGGATGGTCGGCAGCCACTGCGGGGAAGGGGAGAAAAAATGGTAAGAGTGGGAAGGGAAACCATAAGGAGAAAGCGAAGTGTACGGTATTTGATATATGGCAGGGTAAAAACAGGAGTCTGTGGTTGTGAACTGTCTGGAAATGTGATGGATGGTGATGGTGTGGGTGTGTGGGTGGTTGTTGGAGTGGGTGTAGTGGTAGCCCTTGTCACCTTGAGGCCTTGACGTATGCGCGCAGTTGCGGCTTATTGCAAGGAAGGGGAAGGGAAGAGCATGTGTAGATAAATGCCTAATGAACAGAGAGAGAGAGAGAGAGAGAGAGAGAGAGAGAGAGAGAGAGAGAGAGAGAGAGAGAGACGCGCATCACATTGGTATGCATGGCCTGAGGGAAACACCCTTCTCGTTACAGTGTCGACCGGATGTTATATAATTAACTCCTGCCCCTCCTTTCCCTCCTGAAAGCTCCTGAAGGTTACTGACGCTGGGATAAGACGGAATATCTTACCTGAGGAGAGTTTGAGTGCCACCATTGACAATCCAACTTGCACGATTTTCCTAACATTAATATGATACCTGATTTTTTTATTTTTTTTATTTATACCATGTGGGGGTTTTCACGGGAATTTATGGGCTAAAGGGGATACTTTTTGGGTACCTCCTATCTCAAAGCCCACCCGTTAGGAAACCGTTGCCTTGAGCGAGGAAGCCCAACCTATACTCGAACCGTGGACAGGATTCGAACCCGTGCACTTGGAGACCCCTCGGACCCCAAAGCATGCATGGATCCATTGTATTATTTAAGGAGATAGAACTGAAGGTACTGAAGGTAATGGAAGTTAAGATGCTAGAGTGCTTCAGTTAGGTAAAAAAAAATCATAGGTTTTAAATGTTCTAATAATGTGATGCTGTTTGACTACCACACAAAAGATCTCATAAGTATGGACGCTGAAAGGTTTAAACGGAAATACAGTATGAGTAATTTATAAGTAAAAATACTAATGGTTGTGAAATATTCTAATGGTATAAAATTAAAAGATTTGACGAGAAGTATTAAGAATGTAGAAGCAAAATAAAACACAGCCAGTAGAAGGTTATAACGAAAATATGACTTGCCGCTAAAAGGTATGAACAAAAATATAACTTGATCCTTTACAAATAATACTTAAATTCCTGGTTCCAGTTTTCATCTCCCGTATCTCGTTTACATTTACCAGCACACCACGCAGTACTCAGAGAATGTGGGGGACAGTTGCGAGTATTTGTTCTTTCATACTGTCTGACTGTCACCCTTTGATCCTACTTTTAAGACTCAACTCTCATTCTTTTTTTCACCACCTTCGGGCACACGCTTCTGAACGAACAAAATCCACCGCCCAGGGGATACTGCTTACTATTTTACGCGTACAGCTGCTTTTTCTGTTCCACGTGATGATGTATTTCTGATTTTTCGTTAATTTGAACCCGCACCTTAAAACTTTTCAATTTTACGCGTACAGCTGCTTTTTCTGTTCCACGTGATGATGTATTTCTGATTTTTCGTTAATTTGAACCCGTACCTTCTCAAAACCTCTCAATTTTTCACGCACAGCTGTTCTTTCTGTTCCACGTGATGAATTTCTACCTGATTTTTCGTTAATTTGAACCCGCATCTTCTTAAAACTTCTCAATTTTTCGCGCAAAGCTGCTATTTCTCTTCCACGTGATGTATTTCTACTTGATTTTTCGTTGATATGAAGCCGCACCTTCTCAAAACCTCTAATTTCAACTGTTCATAAGAAAAGTTCGGTTCATGCACTCAGCACCACATCACACACTCGCTTGTTTTACGACGTATTTCAAAGCTTTCTGTCTTTTGTTTCAGTTATATTTTTCTGACCATAAATGCGATCCCTCACCTGTTACTCTAAGTCTTTGAAAATATTTTCCTCTTTACAAGGGATTTTATGTTTTGTGTTGATGTTCACGAACCTTCATCGTATCTACATTTGAATGAGTAAAACTAATTTCCTCTTAAAAGCTTGAATCAAATTTTTTTCTCATAACGCTTCCTGCCTTTTTTTTGTAGTTATTTTTTTTCTTTCGTCTTAAGTCTTCATTTTGTGGCTTATTTTGACAGTATTGACTTTTGTTTGGTTTATATATAAGCTTTAATGAGTCCTTGGAAACATCATCTATAGGAATATTAGTCTTTTGAACAGGAAGTTTTGAAATGTTTATCTGACACGTTCTTAAAGGTGTTCCGTTGATATTCTTTGTTATGGAGTCATCCCGGAACATCAATGTTTTTTTTCTTCACTATTTCTCATTTATAGAAGATTTAAATGTTCATTCCCGTAAGTTCTCCGTTTCCGTGTTCATCTGTCTGCATTTTTCCAGTTGAGTTTGTTTAATGTTTTTTTTTTCCACCCTTACCTTTGACCGTCGCTAAATACAGCTTCCTCTTCTCTGGAAAGGTAATATCCTTCCACACCATTATTTATTTAATGTTGAAATACAAGTTTCGTAAATTTATTTCCATAAGACAGATTATTGTTTCTCTCCTCTATTTTTCACATCACGTTTCCCTTTCCCCTTTTCATCTGAACATCTTACTACACACCATATTCTATTCCATCTGCACCTCATTTTATATTCCATTATATTATTCCCTTCACCTGCATGATTCACCCATTCCTGGACAGGGTCTTTAAACAATGCCTTTGTAATACGTGCCTTTCTGTTCTGCTTGATATGGTGTTGTGAAGTTTGGTGCAATGTGGTTAGTGCGTTGGCTGCCGCCCCTGCTACTGTGAGTTATGTATTATGTACAGAATATATAACGATGTAATTTAGAATACAAAGTGTCGTGCATTAATATTTTTTGTTTGAATTTTTGTTTGAAGAAATTTTCAAATGATGATCTTTTTATGCGACAAAACAATTACTGAACTAGTAGTGTTAACTGTATATTTTAACAAAAACTACAGAATAAACAGCATATCTTAGTGAATACGGCTAATAGTGTACGCTGAAAAAATGGGATTAATAATATAAATTACCGAACCCAAAGAACTGACAGTGTATAGTGCTGAAACCCACTAATTAGCATATATAAATTAGGAAAAACCTCAGAATTCACAACAAGTATTGCCAAAAACCTTATATTTATCAGTATATATTGGTAAATAAAAAAAATAAAAAAAACACATACCAGTAAGTAGTTAGCCCAACGATTTCGCAGGTCACGGGACAAGCCAGGCGACAAGGAGTAGAATAAAGATGAAACATTCAAATGGTAAAGTGAAAGCGAAGCAAACATGAGCAAACTAGTGCATCCATTGTCAGATTTACTTGCTTAAATGGACAAAGAACCTCAGTACCTAACAGGACGGCTAAATTTGGTTGTCTATATAAAACACGTACCTTCATAACCTCCCCACACCCACCCAAAGAGTCTCGAAACCTAACAGGACGGCTAAATTTGGTTGTCTATGTAAAACACGTATCTTCATAATCTCCCTCACACCCACCCATATTGCGTCAACTCATTTTTATGACCGATGACTATTCGTGTAGTTTTATGATCCTAACACGAACCTATTTGGAAATTAAATGCAATCACTGACGTCATTTACTGGCATTGCGTCGTATCCGGCAGCTCTCTCTGGTCAACACTTTCTCTTACTCACCACATCACCAGCAGGTCATATCTACGTAATGGTGTAGAGAAAATAGAAAATTAATTCATGGTCGACTTTGCGTATTAAAGTGAATGGTGTGTACTTGAAGCATGAAGGGGAACAATAAATCTGTCTTTGATTATAATTAGGCCACACTCAAGGCTGCCATTAGAGCCAATGTGCGTGTATTAATGGCGGGTATTTCATCATTGTATTATTGTCCGTTCTGTTGTTATTAATGGTGGTGGTGGTGGTGGTGATGGTGTATTGTTTTCATATTCTTTTTCTTCTTGTTCTTGTTTTCTTCCTCGTTTTTCTCTTTTTTTCTTTACAGTCAGTGCTCTCATGTACTGCAACGACTACTGCTACTACTACTACTACTACTACTACTACTACTACTACTACTACTACTACTACTACTACTACTACTACTACTACTACAATAATCCCAACACAGTAACAAGCAATGGTTCTCTCCTAATTGTTCAGTTTGTAACCGCAGGGAGCAAGGATTAGCGAGGGGGCAGCGGAACCCTAGGGAGACAGGCAGGTAGGGTACGAAGGACGGAAGCATGTTGTGTGCTGTCCCTCGTTACTGCCTCACTGAAGAACATTAGGCGAGGCGTTGGGTGTTGGTGAGTGAGGCCCGAAATATGGCTCTGGTCGGGTAGTGGTGGTGGTGGTGGTGGTGGTTGTGGTGTTCAAAGGCCTCGGGTTTGTGCCGCCCAGGACGAGGAGCGGAAAATATTGCTGGCATAAATATCTGCGGTTACTGAAAGTGTAAACATGTGAGTGTGGCCCAAGGGGGCGTGGGAGGGGGGGGCTCACATTTTTCACATTGGTCGAACGAAGCCTTTTTGTTTGCTTGTTGTTTGTTTCATGTGTTTAGTAATGGCTGATGTGTTTTTTGTTTTAGTTAGTCATTATGGTTAGAGTCAGGTGTGTGTGTGTGTGTGTGTGTATGTGTGTGTGTGTGTGTGTGTGTGTGTGTGTGTGTGTTTGTGTGTGTGTGTATGTACGCGTGTGTGTGCGCGTGTTTGTGTGTTGTGTGAGTGAGTGTGTATGTGTGTGTGTGTGTGTGTGTGTGTGTGTGTGTGTGTGTGTGTGTGTGAGAGAGAGAGAGAGAGAGAGAGAGAGAGAGAGAGAGAGAGAGAGAGAGAGAGAGAAGGTGTTGGTGGTGTCAGAGAGTCTGTTCTGTTTTTCTGTGATCTGGATGTTGTTTTTCCTCCTTCAATCGGTCTACCTATTTTTTTGGTGGTCCCGTCTGCCTATTTCTGCGTCTTTTAGTCTTTGTTTGTCTGCTCGTGTGTCTGTGTTATCTATATAATTGTCTTCTTGTTTTTGTCTTACTGTCTGTGTTTTGTATGTTTCTTTTCCTCTTTGTCTGTCTCTCTGTCTGTCTTTGTTCTGCATATACATCTGTTCAGCTTTGTTCTTCCGTTTATCTGTGTGTGTGTGTGTGTGTGTGTGTGTGTGTGTGTTTGTGTTTGTGTTTTTGTTTCTGTCGCTTTATTCAACATGTTCATCTTTCTATCTGCCTATCCACCTCCGCGGTAGTCTGTCTATTCATCTAACCGTGTCTTTCTATCCGTCTATCTGTATTTTCGTCTGCCTGCATCTTTCCAGTTGTCCATCTGTCTGTATCTCTTTCCTTCCGTGTACATGTATCCATATTTTTCAGTGGTACATTAACTATTGATTGGCGGGTCATGTTTCACCACGGTTACTGCAGACTTCGCGTGTCCGGAAGCAATTTTACAAATCTTTCCCTTGTCTCAAAATATCACATGACATTACTATCCTTCACCATTGGTCTTTGTCGCTGGAGATTGTACGCAGCGGAGGCTCTCAATAAGTAAAAAAAATTCTACTGTCCTCTTTCACTAGCCGGTGCGCGTGGGGAAGGGAACCCGGGATCTCTTTTTGCCCTATTACTTGGGAAAGGTCCTTGAGTGTTTTGTGTTGACAACTTAGCTCAGTGTGTCCATCTCCTTGTGTATACTCTACCGTTTTGTTTTGCACTTCTCTTTGACTTGAGCTAAGACGCAATGTACTGATATACAAGAGAGAGAGCAAGAGCGAGAGAGAGCAAGAGCAAGAGAGAGCAAGAGCAAGAGAGAGCAAGAGAGACAGAGAGAGCAAGAGAGACAGAGAGAGCAAGAGAGACAGAGACAGACAGAGACAGAGACAGAGACAAGAGACAGAGACAGAGACAGAGACAGAGACAGAGACAGAGACAGAGACAGAGAGAGAGAGAGAGAGAGAGAGAGAGAGAGAGAGAGAGAGAGAGAGAGAGAGAGAGAGAGAGAGAGAGAGAGAGAGAGAGAGAGAATATTTCAGTGATATTTGTGACGTGAGACTTTTACATACGTGGACAGATATCACTTTTTTTTAGATCTATCACGGTGTGGCTGTCAGTCTATTGCACTCTCGCAGATGTGGCTGTGGACATTGATGTGTATATTTATTTATTTATGACGCGCGCAGGTTAGAGAAAAAATAAACAAATGAATAAATAGAATAAATAAAATGTAGTGTTTTTAATTGTCACTTTGTTTACGCTTGTGGTTTGTTTGAACACGTACGCATACAAGGTAACGTTATTTTCAGATTACTTTGCATTATGACGTGTTTTTAACCGCGTGGTAATGGCATTTGTTTGGTTCACAGGTGCGTGGTGCAAAGTAATGTTATTTTAGCCTGGAATTTTGTTTGTCTTCAGTCTTTGTCTATCCCCCAAATACAGTTTACTCTCGTTATCTGTACTGCTTTGTTCACGTTAGTGTGTGTGTGTGTGTGTGTGTGTGTGTGTGTGTGTGTGTGTGTGTGTGAGAAAGGCAACCGGAATTTAGACTTGCCATTATTGTCTCCCCCTTACTCCGTCCCCCGCCACATCCCCCCCCTCACACACACACACACACACACACACACACACACACACACACACACTTCAACCTAACCCAACCAGACACACCACACCATACCACATCACTACATACAACAAGATCGCTTTTTATATAATAAGAGAGAGAGAGAGAGAGAGAGAGAGAGAGAGAGAGAGAGAAAACGAAATTTAATAACCTTTTAGTTAACAATACATTTCCCCTGAAGAATATTTCCAAAAGACTGAGTGCTGGAAGGTCGCGAGCTCCGCCGTATCTGCCTCTCGCACCGCCAGGCAAGGGAGGCAGGAAACCAATGCCCACCGCACACTCCGACCGCCGCTGCTCCAGTGTGAACCCCTTATTCCGAAACAAAGAATCCAGTCCATAAAGAAATTATTGTTCGGTTCATTCCAAATGGGCAACTTTGTTTCTTTTATTTTCGCCTGTAGGGGAGAAGGGAAATTGATAAAAGAGTGCATGATTAATCTGGGAATTTAAAGTAGTGACTTCATTTCCTTAATTGGATTCCTTTTCTCTCAATAGATGGAGTGGAATGCTTCAGGCTCCCTGCCTCCCCTCCCCTTCAGCAGTTGCTGAACGAGGCAATACATGGCTCGACAAATACATCAGGTGGGTTAGCTTGTTGTATATGTTCGTATTTATCCTCCACAACTACGAGCTTCCACTGGGAATATTTTTATAGGGAGAAATTCACAGAAGTTAGTAGATACCGTGAGTTTGTAAGCAAGTACGTGAAGGGAGTGAATGTGTTCCATATGTGTGCGGCTATAATCCACGACGGAGAACCTACGCTGTGTATTTTTCTCATGGGGAGGAGATCAGAAGAAAACTTATCGAGGTAGTATGTTTTAGCTAGTCAGCAGTATAATACATCGGGTTAGCTATAGTTTGTTCCCTGTAGTGTTCGGATTTATAACCCCAGCAGTGCATTCTCTATAGGAAGGAATTCAGAAGGTAAGTTAGTAAGTACCGTGAGTTAGTTCGTAAGCAAGTTCTCCGCCACACACTGAAGGGGGCTTGGCAGATGCATTCGGATGTTTGTTTTGCGCGAACTGCACCCTCGAGATCTGGCCGTCAAGACCCATTTCTCTTCCACCCTGCTGGCTTGTAACTCGCCGCAACCGCTTGTTCGCGTTCCCCTTCCGCCAACATACAAAACACTAAGCCAACTGTGTGTGGAGGGAAGGTCACTGTGATTCTTCTCGTGGGATTTGAGCGAAGAGAGAGAGGGAGAAGGAGAGGGAGAGGGAGAGGGAGAGAGAGAGGGACAGGGACAGGAGGAAAAGGGAAGGGGGAAGGAATTGTAGGAGTCTGTTTGTGTGGATGTATATGTTGAGGAGGAGGAAACGGCGACACACTGGGTTTTATTGGCATTATTCACAATTTTCTTTATTCCTTTACCAGGAAATTAGTGTTTTTTCCCTTTTTTTTTTAGGTATTTTTCGTGGTAAATCCTGTTTGGTGATATATAGAGCGTATTATTTTCTTTTTGTAACCTGTTAGTGTGTGTGTGTGTGTGTGTGTGTGTGTGTGTGTGTGTGTGTGTGTGTGTGTGTGTGTCTGTGTCTGTGTCTGTGTGTGTGTGTGTGTGTGTGTGTACACACGAGTTTAATGCTCGAGGACATCCCAGGCATTTTTCACTCGCTGGAAAGAACAAACAGTATTTCCCAACCACACACGGAACGACAGATTTCTTCCGCCTCATTCTATTGCTTCTGGACTCTGGGAAGGAAGGAAGAAGGAGAGGAGAGGAGAGGAGAGAGAAAGGAAGGAGCAAATAAAAATGGCTGAGGTTGCGTAATTTCCAAGACTAGGTAGGTGGGTGGGAAGTGGGTGTGGAGGAGGCGGATGGATGGGAAGGTGAGTGAGTGAGTGAGTGGTGGGAAGAGAGAAGAAAGGTTTCTGTGGAGCTGGTCTATATACACTCCGGGAGCAGGGACTCTAGGCTTGCCAAACTGCCGTCCTTGTGGCTCCTAGCTTGATGTTGACTCGGGTTAATCGCTGCTGAGTTTGGAGGGCACAGTGCTTCGCCAGCTCATTGTGCCTGTACTTCCTCAGGTTGGGGTATTATGCCTCTGGAGTGTTTCCGCGCCGGGAGCACGGGAACGGGGCTTTGAGGAGCGGCCTTTGGGAAAGATTGCAAGGTGAAGATGGCGCTGCAAGGCTTGGCATAATAGCGCTGGTTTGTATCTCCGTGTTGTTGCGAGAGGGGACAAAGAACCTGGTGAGAGAGAGAGAGAGAGAGAGAGAGAGAGAGAGAGAGAGAGAGAGAGAGAGAGAGAGAGGGGAAACTTCAGAGTGTGGAGGCGACAAAATAAAAAAAAAAGTTTGTTTGGAGCAGGGGTGGTGGTGGTGGTGGCGCGAGGGACGGAGGTGGGCAGAGGCGCTTGGTAAATTAACTTGCACTCTCAGGAAAGGAAACAAAAGAAAACGTGTAAGAATTTTTAAGAAAGGGTGTTCGACAGAATGATAGAAAGAGAAAGTGAAAGCATATGAGGTGAATGAGAGAGAGAGAGAGAGAGAGAGAGAGAGAGAGAGAGAGAGAGAGAGAGAGAGAGAGAGAGAGAGAGAGAGAGAGAACCTTTTATCTTCAACACACAATCATTTCTCTCAAAGAGTTCAAACAAACAACAACAATATCCAGACACAGGCATAGAATGAGAGAGAGAGAGAGAGAGAGAGAGAGAGAGAGAGAGAGAGAGAGAGAGAGAGAGAGAGAGAGAGAGAGAGAGAATAGAGTAGGAAGGAGGAAGGAGAGGAGTTGAGACGTATCCAGAGCGACACGTAAGAAGACAAACAGAGACTAATAGTGTAGTGTTGGGAAGGAAAGAAATATAAGAAAAGTTTGGCCAAAAAATCAGCCTCTTTGTGGAAGCTGTGAAACTTTGGGAATTTGAGGTGAGGAGAAAAATTTAATATCGTCATCAGGGCTGCAGAAAATACAGAACCTCATTTAATAAGTGCTCTCTCTCTCTCTCTCTCTCTCTCTCTCTCTCTCTCTCTCTCTCTCTCTTATCTATGCGTCTTTCTTGTTGCTGGTTCGTTTTTCTTTAAATTTCCGTGTCCGTGTGTCTGCCCGTCCGTCAATCCGTCTGTCTGTCCGTCCGGCTGTAGAATGTTTTTCTTTGTCTGTGTCCGTCTGCCCTTCCGTCAGTCCGTCTGTCTGTAGTATGTTTTTCTTTATGTCTGTGTCCGTCTCTCTGTCCGTCCGTCAATCCGTCTGTCTGTCTGTCTGTCTGTCCGTCTGTAGTATGTGTGTGTCCGCCACTATTCGTTTCCCCAGCAGAGTTTTCTTTACAGTCTTTCCTTTCCGTTCCCGTTTTCTACGTCCATTCTTCCGCTGACGCTTTTTTTGGTCCTGACATTCGACATCCTTTGTCACCTGCAGGTCATATCTGTTGCCGCCCTTGTGTCGCCTTCAGACCACCTGCTCTCTCTCTCTCTCTCTCTCTCTCTCTCTCTCTCTCTCTCTCTCTCTCTCTCTCTCTCGTCCAGTAAGTTACAGGGTGGAGGGAAGAAAAAGGAGGTACACTGCAAGATATTTCTCCTCTTGTGCGACGAAGGGAGGAGTCACCAAGCTACTTTAAGTTACTTTGGCTCAGAGTAGAACACGAGGGGGAAGTGGAGCAAAGAAAAGTCACTGATTGGCAACCGTAAGTGTCCGGAAAGGGGAAGAGAATGACTGAAAGGAAGGAAGGAAGGAGGGGAGGAAGTAAGGGAAGCAGTAAAGAAAATGAAGGAAAAAGAGAAAAGGATGAGAGACAGAGAGAGAGAGAGAGAGAGAGAGAGAGAGAGAGAGAGAGAGAGAGGGGGGGAAGAAAAAAAGATCATTCGTCTTTGTGTGAGCGAGAAAGGGTGGAAAGTATATGATGATGAAAGGCGGACGTGAATGAACACATTATTTGTCGCTTTTACCGCTGTTGTTGTTGTCCTGGTTATTATTATTATTATTATTATTATTATTATTATTATTATTATTATTATTATTATTATTATTATTACCATTATTATCATTATCGAGCGCGTATGTCTTCCTTGATATCTCTTGACACTCATTAACCACTGTTCCGCTTCCATTCATTAACCACGATTCTTCTCACTAATGAACAAGTACCATTGATCACACGAGTGTCATCCCCACACTAACACGCTTCTCATCACCCACGAACACACACAGCGGGTATGAACTAGAACATTTTGTATCATATTCTTAAAAAAAAACTTACGCGTCACATCTCCATCACTTCAAGAACCTCTCGTTTACTGTTTTAGGTAGTGACAGATTAACAAGATTTCCACCGTCTTGAGAACCTGCTAATCATCTCTGTGATCTGGAAAAATACCCGCGGTGAGAGAGCAAAGGTTTCTGAATAATGACCTAAGTACTCGCTGCCACAAATCTTTCGCCAATCTCTCTCCACCGCTCCAGGTTTTCCGTGACCTTTAGCGCGTCCTGCCTTTCCAGTGCTGGTGGTATACATAGAAGTAATGTTTGCTCTCTGGTTACCTTATTATGATTTTTATTACTGGTATTTTCTACCGGCGTCTCTTACTGGTGTTTTTCTTGTGCGGTCACCGTTCACCTTGTTTACCGCTAATATATTTCAAGAATTTGTGTCTCATGCCACAAGGTTAAGGAAACGCGGCTGTAGTGTGTCCTGGCAAAGTGGCGGGAGTTGCTCTCTTGACCGCGATGGGTAGAGAGGTAAGACCTACGCTTCCTGGTTCCCGGAGCGACGCGCCCTACAGTGAACGTCGACTTTCTGGAGGAATAATAAGTTTCCCGCGAGGGATCAAAGCGGCTCGACATAAACAAACACGCGCGTATATATGAACGCACCTTTAATCTGTTTAATCATAGAGCGCAGTGCCTTTCTCATACGGAATTACCCGGGGAAATACAAATAACCTTTTACTTCCTCTTCCCACGTCTCTGCCACATTTGCTCCCATTGCCAGGCTATTTTGTTTCCTCACAACTCGGGCCTAGCGATAATGAAGTATAAGTTACCAGAGGATGTGACGTTAAGTACCTTGCTCGGTTAAACTTGGGACTTGGGTCAGTAGCAGGAGGGAGCTGGAATGGGGGTCATTGGTGGAGGGAACTGGAGGTTGGTGTGCAGCTGGCGGCGTCGGTAGAAGCGCGAGATGTTATTTAGAAGGGAACTCCGGGGATGTAGCGAGATGTAGGTGGAGTGTAACGTGGAAGACATCGGGTTCGAAATTGACGGGGCTGCAAGGATCAAATAGGTGAAATACAGCTTGGAAACTTGTTCGTCTGGGGAGGTGTAGCAGTTACCTTACACGCAATTACAGGCAGATGTGGATTTGCTAGGAGTTGTAACTGCTGGGCGAGGGGAAGTGGCGTGCGGTGGTGGTGGTGGTGGTGGTGGTGGTGGTAGCGGCGAAAGAGATGGGCAGGATAGGCTGGTCTGAAGTGTGTGGAGCGGGAACATACCATTTTTTCCCATCTGTTTGTTTCTTTGATGGTTGAAGGTTAGTAGTGCGCCTTGTTTTTTAATCGCCTTGGTACTGGTGTTTTATATCAAGCCTTTTCATGGAAGATAAGCAAAAGGCAGCTCGTGTCCATCGCTAACTTTCTCGGCAAGCTGAAGGTTATTAATGAGTTTTGGTGTTATTTACTTACATTTCGTATTCGAATTATGAACCAAAACTTACTTTGATACATACGAGTATTGTAAAAAAGGAAACTGACGATAATTGCGAGTGGTAGGCGTTCTAGGTTGCTAATGAGCCCTTGTTTTTAGTTGACTTCTTACTTGTGTTATGTATCAAGACACGGCTATGTATCAAGACTCGGCATAAAAGATACATGACACGCAGTAATACCAGGATTTAGTGTTCATTTATATTTCCTTTCATACTCGTGTTACGTATCTAGACTCACTGTGGTACAAGAGAGACACTTGCAGTAATAACAGAGTTTAACCTGCAACAATACGGAATGCTTGAAACTCTATAACCATTAGTGATACGAGAAACTTGACCCATATTGTATATATGTATACGAGTGCATTAATTAAGGATAACGGAAAGAAGGCTGATTTGATATTAATAGAAAAACAAATCATAGTACACGGTCAACACTTAATTAAGGGACTTACGTACTTACAGGTATACTCTTGTTGACTGAAGCCGCGGGTGTGATGCCTCGCGAGATGTAGTGCTGTGAAGTGTTGACGTTTCCTTATGATATCTTACAGGACTGCCATCATGAAGAGCCAGCGTATTCCTATCATGTCAGACAGACAGACAGACAGACAGACAGACAAACACAGACAGACACAGACAGACAGACAGAGAGAGAGAGAGAGAGAGAGAGAGAGAGAGAGAGAGAGAGAGAGAGAGAGAGAGATCCATTTCATGCGTATAAAAATACAAGTTAACATTAAGGGTAAGGAAAAAAATCGGATATTAAGATGAAAGGAAATGCCTTCATCTTTCAACTTGATTCAGAATGTATCCCATTTTGCTTTCCTCTCAGACTGGAAGAGTTCGTGGATCAAAGCAACACAGAAATGTTGTAGCAGTTGCTCAGTGTTCGCGTATGTGCTGCTGGGAAATAGAAATACCTCGGTCAGAAATGCATCACCTTCACTGGCAGGTTTAGGGCTAAAACACCGAACACTAGAAGCAACGTAATCCTCTACATTTAAATGCAACCATGAACCTTGTCAAATGTAATGCTTCTGCTTATGCCTTGATATTTATTTTTCACTCTCTATGTCCTCCAGTATGTACATATAATAAAAGATTCAGATCGTACTAGAGAAGCACGTTGTTCATCAAAACAAAATTCTGTGTCACTATTCTTATCATAGTTTTCTTTGGGGTCAATATGGTAGCAAAAAAGATTATCAGATAGCAAGTGAAGAGTAAGTTTAGAAATTAGCCAGCGATGAAAACTCTCTACGTCGCTACTTTTATTAAACAGTTTTTTCCAGTCAGTATGATAAGTGACAATTCTCAGATCATAAGAAGAAAGAATGTGACTACTTTTCGTTTTGTTTTCATTTACAGAAAAAGTTGGCTTCCGCTCGAACTCATTGTGTTGCTTTGTAATATAAGTTTTTTTTCCATATGCACTTGTATCTTGATGAGAAGCTTTCACTGACAACTATGTAAGTCGAGTGCACTTAAGTGTTGAAGGTACAACAGCAGCCTATATAGCAGTAGACAAGGCTAAAGCTGCTACGCCGTGGCCTGCAGAGCCAAGATCAAACTTTTCCAACCTGAAAACAAGTTGAAGGACTCTCGAACTTTTAACTTTTGTATCGTGCTTATAAAGTGGAGCAGGTGAGTTGTGTGTCCTTTACTTGTTAAGGCACTGAATAGGGCTCTTTTGAAAAGGTCGCAGTGTTCACGGAGGTAGAGTTGAAATCGTACCTCCTCTTACCAAACAGCTGTTGATATAATTGTGTTTCCTTGTTTATACCTTTCCTCAGCATAGTGCCTGGACACACCAATAAGCTTATGAGTGTGAGAGAAACAGATGCCTCCTTCTCAGGAGTCTGGCGTAAACCCTAACACGGATGACGTAACGTTGGTACCTTGTTGTTCCTGCAAAAATAGTAACTACAAATGTGTTTTTCAAATGCGTTTTGTTCGTCTATTTAAGTGAAAACTAGTATGTCAGTAGAAGAGAAGTTAAGTGATACATGAAAGGCTGTTCAGTTTGATAATTTGAAGTTTGTTTTCTGAAACGCTTTTGGAAAGATTAGATAACAAAAAACTAAGACATCAGACGTCACAAAATGAAATTATTAAATACTTTGTCATGTAGAATAAATGGTAAGAAATGAGCAGATGAAAAGATAAGAGATATAAGAACAAAAGCTGCTGTTTGAACCCTAAGGGAAGGTAGCCTGACTAGGTAAAGGGATGGGCAAACGGGAGGTGGAGAGATGAGATTGGAAACTTTGTAGCAAAACTTGGCTGAAACAGGAGAGTATGGCGACTTATGGCAGAAGATGGTCAGGAGGCCTTAACCCAACAGAAGTCTTGGCTGATGAAAAGGAAAATGGAAAGAAAGGAAGGAGTCAGGCAGACAGACTGACAGTAGTAGTAGTAGTAGTAGTAATAGTAGTAGGTGTAGGAGTAGTAGTAGTAGCAGTAGTAGTGTAATTCTTAGACTGATAGGCACACAGATAAGCAAACAGACAGACGGACAGAATAGTAATAATAACAGTAGTAGTATAATTTGTAGACACATAAAGTGGTAGTCAAATAGAATAGTAGTAGTAGTAGTAATAATATTATCACTTATAGACAAACAGACAAACGGAATGGATGTTAGTTAGTATTGTCGCTTAATAATATGACAGAGTAAAAAATAAAATGAATGGAAAATCAGAACAAGGAAATAGAAAACCATAAACAGTGTACGTTTCGGGAGGAGGTAGTGATCACGCGTCCAATCTTTTGTCCAGTCTCGCTTTGTCTTCTTTTTCCTTACTTTTCCCTTTAGGTGACCTGGCAAATGAACATCAGAGCGGTTGACTCACGGGAGCTTCAAGCGAGGGACACGTATTACTCCTTCCCGGATTACCTTCCAATTACAAGACTGCAAGAAACCTTTTTTTTTTCTAACTTAATTTCTGGCGTCGCTATGTAAGTCTTGCGCGCGAGGAAGTTGGGTTTAAGTGTGTTAGTCCTTTTGTGCTCTTATTTGCTTCCGATGTACTCGGGAACTTTGTGGATGCGGAAGTTGGGTAGTTGGATAGTTAGTTTAAGTACTGTTTGCTGGCGTGGGAATGCTGTACACACGGAAACCTGGTCTAAGTGAGATGGCTTTAGTTCCCTTATTTGCTTTTGGATTGTGAGTAGCCGAACCTTGCTTTAATAATAATTTATTTGGGGGTAAATTTTACAACCCAACCAGCTCACTTCTGGATTAAATGAATGTTTTCTGGTAGATCTCGACCGGTTTCGAATGAATACGCACTTTATATCCGTATGGATTTAATTCCCTTATTTGCTTAGGATATCGTGGGAAGTTTTCATTTAAGTAAGCAAAAATATGTTTCGTACTGGTAGAAAGGAACACACGCATACACGAGCATATAGTAGTATGTTTTTTTCTCTCCCTAATCTAATCTTTGACTACCAGACGTGCGTAACCTCTTCCTCTTAGCAGGAATATGAAGTATTTCTAATCGACACAGTGGCTTTTGTTCATTGTGGACGTGAGTTAATGAGGAGGTTGCTGGGAACGGAATTGAGGCGGTAATACCTAACCAGGAGATATCTTTTTTTGGATAGTGAGATGAGGAAGCAAGCGTAGGTTAATAACTACGCAAATACCTGGAAGTGTTAGTAGTAATAGTAGTTATCGTAGTAGTGTCGGTAATTATATTTATGGCGCTATTTCGCTGTAGTAAAAGGAATTATCGTGGTTCTTATGTTCTTTTAGTGCGATTAAAGCGTATAAATAGATGGTTGAGGTGTAACTCATATCGGAAATGTTCATAGGAGTATTAATTGAGTCTCATTAATTGCTTCTCTTTTATTTAATTGTATTGCCGGTCACTCTCTTGCGTCTCCGTGTCTTCCATCATTTCTCAGGTTACTGGCTTGATCTTTTCTCTCTTTCTTCCTGCACACGATATTATATTATTTTTTCACCTTTATCCTGGACACTTCACTAATGCAAGAGTTAGGCCGTTTACTCTCTTATCTCTTTCACTGGTAAAATCTAAAAGTGTTTGTCTCTCTTGTTTTCTGCTTACTATGTCTGCACATGATTTTCTATTCTTCACACCTTTATTCTGTCCGCTTCACTAATGCATTTCACTCTTCCCCCTTTCACTGGTAAAGCTTAAAAGTCTTTCCCTGTGTTTCTCTCCTTACTACGACTTGAACTAGGGGATTACCAAGGCATCGAAACTAAATGGGCTATTCTTTTTAAAAAACTCTTTTAGAAGACGCAATAAATTTAACTTTTCTCTATGTATTTTGTAACCAGCCTCCTTCACATGTAAAATATATTACCGTCATTTGGCTAAAAAAAATAATAGCTCCTCCCTTAATTACACAAGTTAATTACAACACGCAAACAACAGTATAGTATATACATAAATCAGATAAAACTATCAAAATTATCAACCAACAGATTTTGCATTATGTCAGTCATGGGGATGGAATTTTACCACCGTGTTTTGCTGCTTTATATCCTTCATGTGGGCGGCCAAAGCGTCCAAAGTCTGCTGGGGCTAGGTGTCCACTACTTACCTCAGCTGCTCCCTGCCCGACAGTGGTTGGGATGAAGGCACAGAAGCATGGAGACGTTTAAGTAACCTTTTGCTAGGTGGTGCTCCTTAATACTACTATATACAAGACATACGTGCAAAGACCTAGTGAATGTTCGTTGATGTCTGTCCTTCGGGGTTTGTAGTGTGTGTGTGTGTGTGTGTGTGTGTGTGCGCGTGCGTGCGTGCGTGCGTGTGTATTTTTTTTATGTACCTTCAAATATGGACACCCCATTACACAATCGCAATTTGAGCTTTTGATAGTTTCCATCAGTGAGCAAGGTATGTCGTAACTGAAATGTTTTAAGGCATGGCTAGTCTTGCTCTCTATCACCTAAAGGAATATGCTCCTGGTTCTTCCTACTGCTCCTGGTTCTTCCTATAACTTGACTTCTTTTAAGAGGGAGGTTTCAAGACATTTGTCCCTATCTTTTGGCTAATTCCTTTAACATTTTTAGGGATCCTGCAGTTTCAGTGGGCCTTTTTTTTTTAGTGTTTTGTTGTCCTTGGTAGGTCTCTCTCTTGTATGGAAAATAAAAAATTCGCCAGACAAAGTTCTCGCTGATTTGGTTTATAATTGATCGTGTGTACATAGTTAATGGATCTTAATTTTTATGAGAGTAAAGTTAATTTTGAGAGAAAGATAGTTATGCTGATTATTTTACCTTTTTTTTTTCTTCCTTCCCTTTTATCTAATTGCCTTTCCTCTCATTTTCTATATCCGTCCCGAGTTTCGTCCTCCTCCACGTGATTTTATTACTCGACATTTATCTGTATTGAATTCCATCTTCCTCGCTTGACTGCTTTCAAAAAGATCCTCGATATCGTCTTGCTGGGAGGAACGGCCGGCCTCACATCCATCCACCACACTCCTGAGCGATCTTGTTAATAATCTTGAAAGGAGAACATTAAGGTTAGTGAGGAAGAGAAAAAAAAGTACATGTAAATATCCTTTGATAGCTTGTCCAAAACAATGCACTTTTTCATGACAACACACTAAATACACATGTTTTTATACTCCTGGCAGTCGAAATCTCATTGATATGAAGAGAGAGAGTGGAAGCTCCTTCAGTTATTATTTCAACAATTTTTTTACCAGCGTCTTTCAGATAGCTTTTCCGTTCACTTGTTTGTATCCTCCATGATCATCAGACTTTCTGCCAGATCTGTCAATCTTATTTACTGATTCACTGCCTTGGCATATTGCTGTTAATTGCCCATTGTTTTATTTTCCACCGTATGGAGTTCAGATACACCAGGATTGTGTTATATTGGCTTTCAGCACGTGTATGTGCTCTTCTATACCTTTCGCATATATATGGCAGAATTTCTTTATTTTCGAGTAGAACAATCACATTTCAGATTTGTGTTTGTGCGCAAGGCATTGAAAGATTCGGTAAGGAAGGGTGTGGCTGGAGAAATAGGAAGTTCTAAAGGGAAAAGATCGATCATGCTCAGTCCTTGTTTGGATACCTCTTGTGTTCTTCCTGAACCTATTATTAGATTTTTTTTATATGATTATTTGTAGCGCCTTAGAACAACTTGATGTCTTTCACTTCCTTCTCACAGGTAACCCCGACAACGCCACGTCCTCCGTCCTCGTCGCTCCTTTCCTGAAGCGTGAGTAAGAACTTTGCTAGGTATTATTTTACTGTGTTTTCCATTTCTGTGATTTTAATTTACTGCTGTTTCGGGTTTCTAATGCTTTGATACATTCACTGCATGGAAGAATGCTGATATTGAGAGTGGGATAAAGAAAAGTTGGTCAAGAAACGTCTTATGGTTCCAAAGAAGCGAACTCTGATCAAGCGGACTCTAAGGCGAGTATATGAAGAACCTTATTTGTTGCAGAATTTTATGGTTACACGCACAGAGAATACTTATTTCAGCCAAACCCTAACGTAGCTCCTGATTCGGAATTTGGAAGGGAGATTGGAGGATGGGGTAGCTCCTTCCTGGGGGTCCTTAAGTGATACGGTGATGAGAGGGTGACAGTGGAATGATTGCATTGCTTGGTGATGGCGCGGTAGTATGGTAATGCTTACTTAATGCTTTAACAATGCAATTATCTGTGGTTGAGTGGCAGCGGCGTGGCGGTGGCGGGATAGCAGTAGTGGCGGCATGACGATGAATCCCATCAACATTCGTTAACAAATTTATTGCATAGATTACAGTCCATCAGAGAACAGTCACGGTTGCTGGCAATGGTAATGGTGGGTCTCTCCTCCGTGCAGTGCTGCCTATACATTACTTATTGGTTAAATCTGGCTGGAATGGCGCCGAAAAAAGTTTTAGCTGTAAATTACGTCGCAAAAGTTTACAAGTTGAAAAAATCTTAATATTATTAGGTGTCTAAAACCATCTTACTTATACCTAGTTTAGAGATCTGCACGAGTGATTCTCTTGTATAAGGAATGACCTGGCTAAGGACTAGAATCAGACAAAAGCAAAAGATTAGATGAGCCAATAAGTGGCTTGAAATCATCACCTTAAAATCACGAAATGAAGTAAAAGGAGTCTACAATATCTTGACATGAATTTCTTATTGTAATGGAATTGTGTAACCGTAATTTTGTTAGAGTTCTATTATTGAATCTCTTCGTTAAGTTGATTAAAGAATTATCATATATATATATTTTTTCTTTTATATTGATTCTATTAAGGTCCAAATCTTCGGTAAATATTCAAAATTTCTAGTTCCCAGAAAAGCTTTGTGATTTTGCAGAGCCATTTCTCAGTTAAAAAAGGTGAAAAAGGAAATTTACTGGCTTAAAAAAAACTCTCTTCCGACATCACAGGCAGGGCGCGTAGAAAAAACGAATGCGATTTAAAGTGAATTTACACAGGCAAAAAGCTTTCCCTTATAAGTTCAGCGAATGTTTCCAAGCCTTTATTAATTCTTTGCATTATTCATCTTGCTAATGTCCAAGTTTTTTTTTATCGTTTGGGTTTGTGCTCTCTTCAGTCCCTAACTTGTATAAAAAATCGTCCAAAGTTTCCGTTTCCAGAAAAGCGCAGTGATTTTGCAGAACCGTTCCTCAGGTAGAGAGATAAAAAGGAGGAAAAGAGAGAGGGAAAAAATATATATGAACTTGAAAAATCTTTTGCGACATCACAGGACTGGCGCTGAGAGACGAATGCAATTTATACGGAATTTAGGAAGGCAAAAGTGGCCGGAGTGTGTGAATTACTGACCTCTTAGCCATACCTAGAGAGCGATAGGCCAAGCGAAGCGTGACTAAAGAAATACACTAAGTTCTGTAAAAGATATAGGCAAGTGAGAACAATTAAATCTCATCTTGTTTTACACTAGGTTAATATGAGCCATAGAGAGAGAAAGATGCTTCGATAGATAGATGGATAGATAGATAGACAGAAAAGTGGATAGATAGATGGATATATAAATAGGAAAACGGGTAGATAGATAGATACATAGATGAATAGATAGATAGGTTGATAGTTTATTAAATCGACGCCCTCAGTTTCACACAATGATAACTGAACTAGAACCTTTTAAGCCTATAAGTGACAACGCTAATTAAACACAAGTATTTACAAGTAAATGTCTTTCCCATAGAACTTACCTTGTCTTGATATCAGTGTTCAGATATTAACCAAATATTAGGAATCTTACACACACACACACACACACACACAGGCCATGATGGTGTGGACTGGTTCAGTGTCGCATCGGCTCGCCTGAGTGAGCTAATCTGATCATGCAGCGCGATAATTCCAGCGCCTGTTACGTTGTTTAAACTTTAAAAGACTTTTCTGAGTTTGAAATATGCAAGCGTTTGTTGACTCCTATCAGGTGTGAGTTTGCTCTGCGTTAAGTTTTTGCCTCCATTTTTAACTTCCCTGGATACCTTTTTTTTTTCTCTCTCTTTTATTTTAAGTTTTCGCCACTATTATCGTCAGTTCCTAAGAGGTGGCAGTAAAAATCACCTTTTCTCTCATTCTCCTTGTGTAATGTCTCCATAATGTCTTCAATTCTCCCACCGGAAGGCTTCCTGTCCTCACATCCCTTGACGACAGTCGCTGTGTTAGCTGTGGTCACGACAGCGGTCCGCGCCCCCTCACGCGAGCTGCCACATGTGTAACCTTCATGCACGCACACTCTCTTGCGCCTGTTGCTGTTATTGTGTGCATGTGTGGGAAAATGGTAATAATGATATTAATAATGATAATAGTAATAATGATAATAATAATAATGATAGTAATGATAATAATAGTAAGGATAACAACAACAATAATAATAATAATAATAATAATAATAATAATAATAATAATAATAATAATGATAATAATAGTAAGGATAACAACAATAATAATAATAATAATAATAATAATAATAATAATAATAATAATAATAATAACAGTGATAATAATAACAATAATAATAATGATAATGATAATGGGTGGTTTATCTATGACGCAGTGGTAACACAGAAAACTTACATTTTTATTGAGGTAAGGGTAATCTTACTTAACTGTGTGTGTGTGTGTGTGTGTGTGTGTGTGTGTGTGTGTGTGTGTGTGTGTGTGTGTGTGTGTGTGTGTGTGTGTGTGTGTGTGTGTGTCTGTCATTTCCTTTTTTCCTGTATGTCCTTTCAATTTCATATATACGAGCGACACGAGGCAATGGAAATAAATCCCGACATGAGCTTTGATGTGCGGGACTTGAAAGGGCAGCATGACATACACCGTCCGCGGATGTCTTAATGATCGCAACTCAGGTCCCGGAGAGCTCGGCGTGGCCCGGGGTACAATTCTTGGATGAAGCTCTTAGTGGCCACTTTCCTCCCCTTGTTTGGCGTCCCTAGAGACCGGGGACGCGGAGCAAATTGCCCCATTTCCCTCTTCCTCCTCTCTTGGGAGCCAGAAGCAAGATCATAAAATGGTTGAGTTTTATATCTCTCGGGCAGAAGAAAAAGTACAGCAGAGCGACGATTTTGCTTAATTTTTACTTGAACCCTGGACGAAATATGCATGGGTGGATATACAAAACTTTGGAGCAGTAAATATCCTTCAAAGGAATGCCTTTACGGTCACCAAGCTCGTTGGAAGACATGTTCACTTTTTCATCAAAGGAAGAAGTCTGTTAATACATACGGTCATGAATCCTAACAGTCGCTTATAAACTGCACCTCATTTTTTTATTTGGGAACAATTCATGAGTATTTGTATTACGTAATGGGGCTACATGGACGTAATTTTACATCACTTAGACTTGGCAGTGAAATGCCTAAAAAAAATTGGTATTTACAGCAAATCATAAGACTGGTAGTGTCGACAAAAAAAAAAAAAAAAAAAAAAAAAAAAAAATAGAAAATGAGAGGGAATGTATTTTTCTCTTTGACCTGTTTAGCATCTGCTCCTAAAGGTATGAAAGCAACTAAATAATAAATTGTGTTTTGCTGGGATTTAGGCCAGTCATTCGAGGAGGAGAAACCAAAGCTACAGTAAAGGAATAACTGACAGAGGGTTCGAGGTGTTGGTTAACTCGTATGGCAAAAACATGAACAGAATAGTTATGATCTGACGGGATATAAATTATGATCACTTCAGCTAAAGGAGGAAATTTAGATCAGTAATACAAGATGAAGACAGGAGTTAAGTTTAACAGAATATAATACATAAGGGAATGAAGGCGCTGGGTAACTCATAGGAGAATTATGACCAAACTAGTGATAATATGAAGGGATAGGATTATTAACCCCCAAAGCCAAGTGGGAAGAGGATAAAGGTCAAGGTCTGGAATTAAGGCACATTCTCAGCAAGTCATTACCACATAACTGCACTTGATTTCAGGAGAAGCACCAAAGCAGTGGAATTGCAAAGACTTTAGGGAAGTGGTGGTGTAAAATTCATGAAACTCGATGGGATGAACTCTGATGCTTACGACACATCACTGAAAATCTTTTACCTTCCATTTTTTTTTCAAATGACGTGTCAGGATACGAAAAAAATATATATATATAAATAAAAAAAGAAATTCAAGCTTTTATTTAATTTTATTTTCATATTTTTTAAGTTCACCAAAATACACAACATCAGAAAGAAAAAAAAGTAAACAAAAATGCTGTTTTTCTTTCCTTCACATCGTCCATATTTTTCGTTCCCCCTTCTCTTTGTTTGTCATTCTCCCTCCTCACTTTTCCACCACTCGTTTCTAGGGCGTCCATCATGGAAAGCTGGGGGAGAAGTGCTACATAAGTTCAGGCTCACCTATGGGACATGGAGAGGAACCAACAGACGGTAACAAGTCCACCAGACGACAACAGATAATATGGAAATATGGCATTTTTTTAAAGCCCTGTTTCCTGTTCAGATTAGAATTATGGAGCCATGTGAAGAGGTAGATGCGGATTGTGGATAGGAGTGTGGAGAATGGAGGATAAGAAGATATATCAAAAGGCATGGTGTGTGTGGATAACAGGTGGTTAGAGAGAGAGAGAGAGAGAGAGAGAGAGAGAGAGAGAGAGAGAGAGAGAGAGAGAGAGAGAGAGAGAGAGAGAGACAGAGACAGAGACAGAGAGAGAAATGAGAATGTGCGTGTGTTTTCATACATGTTTGCTCGTGTTTGTACATGTAATGATGGTGCACGAGTACATGTTTCCACGTGTAGTACATCCGGTGCTTTTCTTTACCACAACTGAACTTGACAAATGGAAAAAAACAAAGCGTCATTGAAAGAGTGTACAGTCTTTTCCCTTGCCTAAGTAACTGCACCTCCACTTTAACGTTAAATTTAGTCATCGAATCTGCTCTTTTATTCGCCCTCAGTTTTTTTTACTTACGCTTGTCAACGAGAAGTGGGAGAAATTCTTGTTGACTGGCCCCAAATCTGCCTCGTGTTGGACATATGAGCGAATGGAGGTAACAACACAATGCCTCAAGGGATGATCCTTCTAACTCCAGACAGTGTGCTCTTCCCTGGTTCGGTTTGCCTTGGATGGTGGGCAGTAGTTGCTTGATGCTGTTGTTGGTTTTAAAGAACTTAAAATATTTTGGATATATATTTGATCGGTGTTTATATATGCAGGTAATCGCTCTCTCAGAACACTATTGTATATTTATAGAGTTTAGTTTTGTGTTAAATTATGCACCCCACGTCCTCTTGCAAGCTCTGATTCAGGTAGGTTTGGAAGACAAGAATATCAAGGAGAGGTCATTGGCATCTCATCGCTACTATTGATATTTTCTAATGATCCCATGAATAAAACTCGGCAGGTTAACTCTAAAATTTGGCCCAATGTTAAAATATATTGGCAAGAGTTCTGCTATAGCTCTGATTCAACTGGTTAGGAAAGCATTGGAATACCCAGAAATGGATATTGGAGTTTGATCATTTCTAGTTTCCCAAGGTTATCCCTGTCTGAGGGTACGGCCGATTAGGTGTTAAATCACGAACGACGACACTACGAAGGCTATTTTTCAGCTTGATAAAACCATTGGAATACTTGGAAATGCTTATAGGCTTTTAATCGCTGGTAGTTACTTAAGTCGCCGTGGTACAGTGGAACCATGCGTGCTTTGGGGTCCGAGGGTTCTCCAAGTTCACGGGTTCGAATTAGGTCCACGGTCCGAGTGCAGGTTGGGCTTCCTCACTCGGGGCAAAGGTTTCCTAACGAGTGGGTTTTGAGATAGGAGGTACCCCTAAAAGTATTCCCTTTAGCCCATAAAGTCCCGTGAAAAGACCACAAGGTATAAAGAAAAATTATTTACGTGATGGGAAACAACTGGTTAGCTTTAGAATCGAGTTACGCGATCCTGTATCCACAATTTCTGCAAAGGCATTTCAGTTAGATAAGAATAAATAATTGAGACTGGAAACGCACCTCAAGGATAAACATGTCAACTGGATCCGCCTGAAATCTGCAGCGTGCGAGGTGAGATGAGCAGTGAAGTTCAGAGGGCGGAGTGAACAAAGAATCATGAAAATAAAAAGGATTCCTGTTCTTCAGTTTGGGGTATATGATTGTTTGAAATTTGACCTTTGCCTCAGTGTGCGGTGCTGTGTGGCGCTGTGATGTCCGAAGGTGAAGAACATGCTCAAAGTGTGTTTTTTTATATGTAGGAAAGAGGGACTGCTAAGGGCAACAAAATATTAAAAAAAGGGCACACTTGAATTCTGGTCCTGAAGAAAAGTAAAGGGTTAGCCAAAATTAATAACCAAAGTAACTAAACGAATGACTGGTGAAAAATTGGTGATGTTTTGTACAGAGGCTGTCACATGTAGACTTGGTGATTTCTTGCACCAACCATTATTTCATTATAGTCTTAAGAAAGGAGAGATTAAGCTGAAAATTTCGTAGACAGTTGTTTTGCGAGTTATGATGTATGTGTTTTTCTCTCTCTCTCTCTCTCTCTCTCTCTCTCTCTCTCTCTCTCTCTCTCTCTCTCTCTCTCTCTCTCTCTCTCTCTCTCTCTCCCATAAAATTCTGTTGCGTATCAAAATTTCCGTTTTCATTCCCTCTTCCCCGCAGGATATACTGATGAATCATTGGCAGTCTCACAAAGCTTTGCCAGACTTATGAGTAAATCCATGTGTTGTCTGCTCAAACACTGAAACGATCTACCTCCGTATTCATTGATTTGCTTCATCTTTCTGTGTGTGTGTGTGTGTGTGTGTGTGTGTGTGTGTGTGTGTGTGTGTGTGTGTGTGTGTGTGTGTGTGTGTGTGTGTGTGTGTGTGTAGGTGTGTTTATACGTTTGTGGAACATGACCTAAATACTGTTATTATTCTCTGTAAGTCTATGACAGCGAGACTTGTTTTTGTTCGGCGTCCCGTCAAAACATGCAGAAAATAAAATATAGCCAGTGTGTTTCCTTTCCTATACGCATCAGTCAAGGATTTCACATCTGACTTATTCTTTCCCCTACACTCAACAAATGATGAGCAGCTGCAGTATCAGCAGCAGCAGCAGCAGCAGTTCACTCTTTTTACGATGATTGTCTCAAAAGAATATTAGTTTAAAGTAATAGCAGTAACAGCATCAATTTTAGTAGTAGTTGTAGTAGTAATAATAGTTGTAGTAGTAATAGTAGTAGTAGCAGTCAATTCTTTTTACGATGAATGTCTCAAAAGAATATTAGTTTAAAGTAACAGCAGCAACAGCAGCAGCAATAGTAGTAGTAGTAGTAGTAGTAGCAGTAATAGTACTAGTAGTAGTACTAGTAGTAGGAATAGGACTAATTAAAGAAGGAGCAGAGGCAGGAGGAGGGAGAATAATTGTAGTGAAATTGATTATAATCGACAAGAGAATTATGAAGTCATAGAAGAAGCAGTGAGACGACCTAATCAACATACACAGATTGGCTGAAATCCTAAGAGACGCATTCGAAACTTGTTCCATTTTTCTCCACTTTATAGATTTCACGTTTCCTCCACTAGCGCAAGGGAGCTGAGCCTTACGATGTCACTCCCTAATTCACTCTGCCATTATTTTAGCATCACGTGCCACGATACAATGACTGGAAGCTGTGTCTAGCATGTCCAGAACTAAGGTCGAAGCGTGTTGTTTTTTTTATTCCTCCACAGTCTCATCACAAACAGAAAGAAAGGAAGGGAAGGAAAAATTCATACTCGACCATTATTTTTCCCCTTTCATATCGACGGTATTTTTTCTCCCCTTTGTCTGTGCCTTCCCCTCGTCTCTTTCCACATCATGCAGAGAGGGAAAATTGTGGGGCAGGGGAAGGAAGGGAGGTGCCGAGAGGAAAGCCGAAAGAGGCGTAGCAAGGTGACGGGTGGTGAACGCGGGCTGCTGTTGATGTGTTTTAGGTCACGCGTGTTTGGTGAGACTTCGCAGGCCTGGAATATTTACGCAAATTTTAACCTTTCCCTTGCTATTTTCACGCATCTTTCCGTGTTTTCCAACTAGTTTTGAGACTTCAATTATTTCACGACCCCATCAAAACATTCCTTTCCTTTAAAGAAAATTGAAACTGTAAAATCTATTGTTATTCATCCTCGTGAATGTAGCTACGTACAAATTCCATATATATACATATTTTATTTTTGCTGTTGTATCTTGTTGCACGTCGATATGAAAGGTTATACTTAAGAAATATAGACGAAAAGTAGAGGAATGTGGAAGCGTGGTGATAAAATAGTAGTGGGATGAACAGGAAAGGGTGTGGGACTGAGGAGAGAAACAGGAACAAAGAAAATAATAACGAAGGGAAGAATGGACACGAAAGAAAGGAAGGACTGAAAAGGAGAAAGAGAGAAAGAGTAATATGGATGCCAGATCAATACGAGAGAGAGAGAGAGAGAGAGAGAGAGAGAGAGAGAGAGAGAGAGAGAGAGAGAGAGAGAGAGAGAGAGAGAGAGAGAGCCGAGTATAGAATAAGAAAAATAAAAAGTAATAAGATATGAGAAGAGAAATAACAAATAAAAAAGGAAGAAGAAAGAGAGCAATAAGAAGACGAAGAGCCTAGAAGAGCGGGAAGAAGTCAGGAAGTTTTTCAAGGCCGTTTTTTGTATCCGAGCTCCTCTTTCTCTCCCACCACCACCACCACCACCACCACCACCACCACCACCACTACTATTTACTCCACCTCCCCTCTACCACCACCATGTCCTCCACCTCCTCCTCCTCCTCCTCCTCCTCCTCCAACTCTACCTTCTCCCACATGCGACCTCAACCGCCGCAGTGAGACAGTATTGTGTATCTTTTCCAGGACATATTTTGTTGTTCTTTGTTCTTTTTAGATTGCCAGGAAGTGAGGTGTATTATCTGAGAGGACGCCTTGTGACTGATGGGTCCCTGGCGTGCGTGGTGCGGTGACTCCAGAGAAAATATTGGTGTGTTCGATAAAGTAATGGCACGGGAATGCTTGGGAAATCATGACGCTCTCCGTTTTCTTTATTTTTTCTAACGGGAGACTAAAAAGTTTTGAAAAAATGAGATGTTTTGATTTCTGGGTATGATGTTATTATTTAAAGAATAAAGTGGAAATGTTTGAAGAGTCATGCCATTTTCTATCTATCTTATTGTTTTGTGTTAGAGGGAATAATGTACAGAAATAGAACAGCGGAATGAGACACGGTGCGAGGGTGTGATGTATGTTGTTTTCAGTATATGTTGAAAGTTTTTATTGATCTATTTTGGCATAGAAGATTGGGGCGGAGGTGTTTGTGAAATTCTTACTGCCTGTTTCTTTATTCCTTCACGGGGCGTGGTTAAAGGAAGAGGGAAATATAGTTATGCATTATGTACAATGTGTGTGTGTTATAAATACGTTGTTTTCAGAATTCCACGAGTTGTTTTGTGTGATCGGAGTTAAATTAGTTAAGTTTCATAGTCTATTTTTTCTTCTTTTTTGAATTGTAACGAGAGAAAAAAAACATCGTTAATATATTGAAACAAATGAGAAAATGGTTATATAATTTGTACTGGCACGGAAAGAGCAAGTTAGAGCGTGAATGTGCCGTGAGTATGTTCAGCAGGACATTGACTGAAATCCTCTTTAGTAAAAGTTTCTCGAGTTTGCTAATGAAGTTGTAGTTTTGAAACATTCTCGGTGTTTACAGTTTTATATCTTCCCAACCACTCATTTTATTCCACCGAGATACTTTTTCTGAATTAGTTATAGTTTACCAAGAAATAGGAGGACTGAGTGCGCGGGTAAACACAAAGCCTCGTCATTCTAGGCTGCAGGTGTTCATCAGTTGACATGTCTGGTTCATCATCCCGTGTGCGCCGCTTGGATACAAACATGACGCTCCCTGTCATCGCAACCTAAATGAAGCAGGTGTGGTGAGGCGCCAGATGCACCACCTCGCTGCAGGGGCGTCACGCTGGGAAGTGTCATTCTTATCCGGTGGAAAGCAAGGATAAAATTTTCCTTAAGGTTTGCTAGTGGACAACGATGTATATGAGAGTGGAAGGAGTGTGTGTGGTTTTCTTAAAGAATACCACAGAATATAATTCATTTTGCATATTCACGGTAGAGGAACAAAAATAAATATGTTCGCTGTTACAGGAATGAAAATATTTGTTATTTCATGTATCATGGTTAAGGAACAAAAATATTTGAGTTATTTCACGTAACACGGAAGATGAGAAAATATGAATCATCGTGTTGGATTTTTGAGGATGAGAGCAAGAGGGGGAAGCGTGTGAAGGTTTAACAGGAGCCTTCTATGTGTGATTTTTCCACAAAGATAACAAGAATGTGTCGGTAGAGGAGGAAATATATATATATTGTGTAGATACCTTTTATTTTTTGTGCAGAGAGGCAAGAGGGGAAGTGTGAAGGTGGAGTAAGAGCTTCCTCAGGACTAGATATTGAAGGGTAGCTGGGAAGGCGTGTGTAACATTGCGTGCTGACCCTTCACTGCTCTGTGTGGGAGGCTGAGCTGGCCCTACTCACCCGCTCAGAGCCGCCTTCAGCCTGCACGTTTTCCTGTGTGTGTGTGTGTGTGTGTGTGTGTGTGTGTGTGTGTGTGTGTGTGTCGCTAAAATTCTTTCCCTTTCAAACATAAAATAAATACTTAGTAAAAGGTTTCAACAACGTAAAAAAATAAAGCGACTGTAAATTGGCTGCATCATTATTTTACATTTTACGATCTCATTAATGATATATGCACTCGCAAAGACGTACTTGAATAGTTACAAGTTCTTTCATTATTCCATGAAAAAGAAAAAAAAATGTAATGCGTTGCTTTGGAAGTCTGCGGTTGAGTTCCTGATTTCATTTACAAAACTAAAGAACCAGAAATGACAGTAGTTACCAGCGCCAGCAGGTCAGTGTTTTGAACAGTGTGGAAAAATGATCACATACTTTTGTTTTCGTATCATGTGAGTGAGGGAAGGTTGTTAGTGCAGAGAAGCAATGATGAATAATGTGTGTGTGTGTGTGTGTGTGTGTGTGTGTGTGTGTGTGTGTGTGTGTGTGTGTGTGTGTGTGTGTGTGTGTGTGTGTGTGTGTGTGTGTGTGTGTGTGTGTGTGTGTGTGTGTTTGTGTGTAGTAAAAAAAAAAATTGGAAACAAACAAAAATAGAAAAAAAAAAGCTATTTGAAAGAAGGAAATATAACTACAAAAGAAAGAAAAACGTATCTTGTGGATAGTATTACAAGAGTAGAAACAGGAATAACTGCAATGTCCCACCTCCACAAATACCTTAGTATGTGACGCACACACTCTTTCATTCACAGATGGACCTGATAAAAGCATCGCGAGAAGGTGTAATGATAAGAACGATTTAGCACTTCACTTCAAAACGTTCATCTATTCGAAAGCAACGATGGATGGGAGGGAGAGAGAGAGAGAGAATGCAGCTTTTGAGGGCACTGTTGCTTCCTTGTATTTTAGGGAAACACATAAACCTGTCTTGTAATGTCGTGGAATATCATGTGTGGCTTGAGGTAACCAAGGAAAGCAGTGGAGATTAGTGCATGAATATGTGGCATCTCACGTGGCTGAAGTTAATGAAGAAAACCAGTAGGGCTTAATGCATTGGACAAGCACGGGAACGCATCTTATATTGTGAAAATGTATGTGCTTTTTACACTCAAATTAACAAAGGACACCAGTTCAGTTTAGTGTAAGAATGCACCTTTTAAACCACACCCAGTAACCGAGTCACAACGAAATAAAACTCCACGTGAAGTACCTATCCACAAAACACAATAAAATATAGATGAAATAAACCAAAGAAATTAATGAAAAAAAAAATGGTCCTCATTGTTCTTGAGAAACACGTGTAGCGATTGTTGCAAGTCAGGCGAGGGTGAAAAAATATGTTTAAAAATACACCTTGGTACGCACATGCAGAGCAGCAGCGTGAGGGTAAAGAAAATGGAGGGGGAAATGTCAGAGTTGTCCAATTAGTCTCTGGTAAAGGTCTGGGTGAGGAGTTGCACTGAGGACGAGCCGACAAAGCAGCCCAAATAAAGGATCGCCAAAACGAAGAGGTGGTGTCGAGCTCGGGGGAACAGTTGCAATTCGCTTTTATTAATACGACTTTTACTTATGGGTTTTCTTTTGCCCGCTTGACACTCAGAAGAAAAGAAGGAAAAAACAACTGGTGGTGAATAATTTTTCTTTTGGGGGGGAGTAATTTTCTGTGAAGTAATTGGTAAGACTAGCAAATTTTTGGCGATCTTCCCACTTATGATTGGAAGTCGCGGAATGAAATAGAAAGTGAGCCCAACGTTAATTTTTTGTTCTGCAGGGAAGAAATATCAGTAAGTGAAATGTGCTTAAGTATTACAGACATTAGCTTTTTCGTTTTTCTGTTATGGAAAGAGAGAGAGAGAGAGAGAGAGAGAGAGAGAGAGAGAGAGAGAGAGAGAGAGAGAGAGAGAGAGACATTGCATCTTGTCTGGATCACTTTATCTTTGTGTAGTTTGCCATGTCTCTACGAGGGAAGATTCATAAGCTGTAGGAGAGTAACTTAATATTGTATCAAACCATTTCACTCATAATTACTGTTATCCTACTTTGTTACCCCTCAACAGCTTGTTAGATACATTTTTGCTGTTTTTCTATTTTTTTAGTTCTTCTGTACCGTACAATGAAGTTAACCTATTGTTCTGTTACTTTAGTGCCTTTCTGTGCAAATATCTTTTTAGGATAATATTAATGTTAAAAATTATAATTACAGAGTTAGAAGATTTGGAAAAAAATCTTGGGAACAACCGAGAGGCAGATCCCAAGATGATCAACGGAAGAGACGCGAGAATGTTATGGTATTTAGTCCTATTTTGGGCCACAATAATAGTCAATGCGTATAAAGTATAATGAAAGACTTCGAAAGTACAGAACATAGAAAGAAAAACCCTGCATTTTCCGGACAATATGAAAGAGAGAGATACCTAACACCAATTAGAATCCTAGTGACAGAGTACAATGCTTTAGCTTGAAAACTGTACAGGAATGTTGTCGTTTTGGAGCGTGACGTGTACAAAGACTTAATTACAGGAAGTAAGACAAACACATCTGTAGTCAGAGGAGGAGAGGGAGAATATGGTGTGGTAGTCAGGATGATGGACGTAAGAGTAAGTCAGCAGCAATAGCGACGTGTGGGAAGACGAATGTTGTGTTTGTGTGTTTCATGGATGTTATTAGGCGTGGTGGATTTGCGAGAGAGAGAGAGAGAGAGAGAGAGAGAGAGAGAGAGAGAGAGTGAGAGTGAGAGTGTTTGTGAGTGAGCATGCAAGGAGTAGGTAACCTTAGAAGATATAAAACGAAAAAAGAAAAAAGATCATAAGAAGAAAAAGGAGATGGATGCATGTGTGTATAGCTGCAGGGAGGGCGGGTGGGTGAGTCTGTACGTGCGTATATGCGTATACCCACAAACGTGACGAGGCCCCTGTGCACGTGTCGGCGTCTTGTGTGGACACGTGAGGTGGAAGTGGCTTGCCGTGTCTGAAGTAGAGACAATTGTAGACCTTGGATCGGGAGTGTTAAGCCTCTTCACGGTTTCTTATGCTTCCTGAAAGGCAGTGAAACCTTCTCTGCTCTTTTCTAGGCACTCTGCTTCCCTTTGTGACCCCGCTTACACAGACTGCAGGATATACAACGTTGCCTTTCACAATTACCTTAACTTACTGCTGTGCCATATCCTCCTGGACGTGGGCAACCATGGACTTCCACCCACTTCTATCCCTCGTGGCTCTGATGAACTGTCCACTCGTCATGTGTCCGCGTGCCAGCTTGACCAATCCGTCCGTGTATTTCACTCTCGGTCTTCCCTTTCCTCTTTCACAATTATCCACGCTAATATAACACGTGAAGGTGAAAGTACTGCATCCTGCTCTCTGGTCTGGAGTTCTGGGATAAACATACATTCCCACAGTGGACTATTTCCTGAAACACTTCTGCTTGTATCGTGACTACATTCAAAAGGCTTTTATTTATTTATTATTTTTGTGACAGTTTTTTAGGGTGTCTTTATGATTAAAGTGACAGATTTACTGAATTTATACATTACTTAAAAAAATAACCATGATAATCTAAGTGGGATATAAAAATAGTCTTTGGTAATGACAACGCAGTGAGTTTATAAATACTGGACATGCTTGCTTCTCCTTCCCTTGAGGTGCCTTTAAATTCTTGAGTCATTATGTCTTTTGGAATATCGTTACATACACATTGACGTTGATTGCACTAATTATGCTGAATTATTAAAGTTAATAACAGTAAGTTACCTAATCACCAACACCGATGTTAAGGTAAATGCCAAAGTTTGTTGCTGCAGAGCCTTCAGTACATTGCCAGTAATTGTAGTTTGCCAGTACGAGTGCTTGTTGTATATCCACGACAGGTATGACAGACGATATGGTTCATACAACAGAAGGACTGAAGTTATTCTGTAGTTGACTTCGTGGCGTGAATCGTGACATTCTAACTGTGTACAAGGCGTTTCTTTAACCTGAATAAGCGTCTTACAATTCAATGTAAAGGTGTGTGTAGGAGGAGTACGGTGCGTTCTGACAAGTTTGTATAAATAAATGGAATAGCAGAGAAAGAAAAGAAGATTGCCGAAATTAACTGATAAAATGAAAGAGCAACATAGAAAGTCGCACAAACATATAAGAATAATGAATATCAGCACATACCCATATAAACTTTATCACGAATATACAGACCTAGAAACACAGACAATCAAGAGGAACCATAAACAAGGAGACAGACAAAAGCCAGAAACGTAAACAGGCAGACAAGAAGTGTGGGGAAACACTCACATGGGCAGACAGACAGACAGCCGGCCAGGGAAACGGAATTAAAGCAGAAGGTTCAGGCGCACACGAGAATTGTAAGGGAGGTCTTAGGAGGAACAACAAATGCCCAGCAACGTCCCACTTAAGCAATAAACAGCTTTCAATTGTACGCGCGTGGAAGGTGTTCAGTGTACAATGAATCCCAGCTTGAGAGGTTTATGGAGCACTTGGTCGCTGGCGTTGGTAATAACAGGCAAAATGTAGACCCAAAGGAAATTTATGTTTATTATTTAATACCTGAAATTTACGAGGCACGGCTGAGTGTGAGCCTCGTCCTGAACCGGTGATGCTGCAGTGAAGACTAAACCCCAGGGAAGTCTTACCCAGAAGCCACATCCTCGCCCTTTCACTGCTTGACCATTTCCTACGCGATTATCTGGAAATTTATAGATCCTTTTTTGTAATTGTCACTTAAATGTTTCTCTAGCCCTTAGGAAAAAAATAACTTGGCATCCTTTCGTTTCCCTTGTTCTTTTTAAACAAACATTTTTTTAACACTTCCGGATGTTAAGTGTCCATATGAAAGGGTTTAAGAGGTGGCTTATCACTTTAATCGTTCTCTTCTCGTTTCTTTCTCTGTTCTTGAAAGCAATTTTTTACTTAGTTAACAAGTGACCACAGCAGTGAAAAGATTAAAGGAAAGGCTTGGTAGTGCGTTCATAGGCGTTACGTGTGTCTCTCATATTGAACACTGCATTGTAGAGTCTAATCGATGTCCTTAATTATCTTGGCTGCATCTGATTACCGCGAGGAGGAAGTGCAGTTGTGTCGTAGTGTCTGCCGCAGGTATGTCTGCTTTGCTTGCTGTTATTGGGTCTCCTCCCTAATAATGAATGTTATTAGTGCGAGAAAGGGAATGAAAATTAATCGTACTGTAAGAAGTAGTCGACATATTGTGACTAGAGGGAGGCAAAGAGGAAGCAAAAAACATACTGTAAGAATCTCTATCTAATCTTTATATATTCTTACCGGGAGGAAGAAATTATTCCTGAAACGAAGGTATTGTACAGTATTGTGAGAAATAGTCAGTACATTGTGATTGGAACGGAGAAAGGAAACCTGAAACATACACTCACATTATTTGAGGTGATGTATTGTTACGAAGACAAAGGAATTAACTCATAATCAAGTCGTGGAAAGAAATGGAAGCATGGTCACAGGAACAGAAAGCGGAATAGAAGTACTTTGACAGTGAGAACTTTGGATTTGAGCAAGAAAAGGGCTATGAAAGAAAAGACATCCTTGATATTGAGTAGATGAGAAAGTGTTACCGGAACGGAGGAATGAAGCTAGAACCATATTTTAGATAATGCTCGACACGTGGCTAAACGATAAAGAATTTAAAGTCAAAACCATATGAGAACTAATCAACACTTGTTATTTGAGCCGAGAAACCTAGAAGCAGATTCGAAAGTCGACGAAAAAGAAAATCATTCTGGTGCAGTTCAAGGAGATGTGAAGTCAAAGGGAAATCATAATCACAAGTTTCATCAGCACTCGCCTTTAAGATTCATGTCGAAACTAACAGGCCTCCTCTTCTCTGGCGGGTTTCTCCCAAACTTTAGCTGCTCCCGAGATAGCTTCAGCCACCAATAATTCCCTGTGATAATACATACACCCGAGAAATTCCTGAACCAAGTTGGAAGGATAAGGCAACGGTGGGGAGAGACATGAAAGCTCTGCCGGACTTCCTGAAACTCAGAGGGTTGGTGGCAAATCATCTCCAGCTTGTGATTTTTTTCTCCGTTCGTCAGTTCTGCAATAGTCTGGTCCCCGTGTCACGTGTTCAGGGCGACGAGAGGCAGCCAGTCGATGAAATGAGCGCACGATGATACTCCAGGAAGGATGCGGCGGCTCCGTCCTCATTAGAAGGCAGACTCACTCACTCCTCCCTCCCTCCCTCCCTCCCTCCCTCGCTCCATCTCTCTCTCTCTCTCTCTTCCTATCCTCATTCCTCTCCCGTTCTCATTTAAGTCTCTTTTTCATTTACTTGCTCTTACTTGCACGGTTTCTAATCCCATTCTGCATGATGTGATTATATTGTTCTTGTTACATGGATGTCGTTATTGTTATTAGTGTTTATTACCATTATTATTATTATTATTATTATTATTATTATTATTATTATTATTATTATTATTATTGTTATTATTATTATTATTATTATTATTTTCTGATTATTGTTGTTACTAGTACTACTGCTACTGCTACTACTTGTACTCCTACTACTACTACTACTACTACTACTACTACTACTACTACTACTACTACTACTACTACTACTACTACTACTACTACTACTACTACTATCTCAGGCTTTTCCGTCCGCAACATTTCAAGAACAATTATTTTATTCCCGTTCCGTTGTTTTTTTTTTTTTTTTCCTTTCTCAAAACTTTTCCAGTCAAAACACATCTGAAATCCCAGACTTTATTCCACACTCCAAGGCTTTGAATAATAAAACATGGCCTCTTGGCTGATGCCCAGAGAACGAGTGAAATAGAAAAAGAAAAAAAAAAAACCTTTCATTAGTAAGTATACATATTCTACGGTAAAATATTAATAGTTGTTCTGTAAAGAATTGGATGCTGGCAGTTTTCCTCGTTAGGATACTGGAGTTTATATAATTTTCTATATCTTTGACCTTTGTCTTGCGTATAAGGAAAAGGTTATTAACTCTTGATTCAGTGGTGTAACTGTGTCCTTTAGCTAAGTTTCTAAGCAGGGTATAATCTTACTTCAACTTAATCTTGTCTCTCTCTCTCTCTCTCTCTCTCTCTCTCTCTCTCTCTCTCTCTCTCTCTCTCTCTCTCTCTCTCTCTCTCTCTCTCTCTCTCTCTCTCTCAAGTATACAACCCTTTCTATAAACTTTGAACGACCAATACCTTCCGTGATCACACCGTCTCCTCGCTGCCGCCGTTCAGGATGGGGAGGCGAACCCGAAAGTACGTGCTTGTAGTATAATGTGAATAGAACGAGATGTTGTCTTGAGGAAACAGGCTCTGGTGCTGCTGATAACGTGGAGGGAGAAAGTCTGAGATGACACAGGGAGGCTGGACGATTACCTTATAACACTCCTTTCACCTTCCCATATGCAACGCCGCCGCTACCGTGTGTTCATTTACGTGCCCAGAGTGCTTTATGAATAGTTACGTGCTGTGTGTATATGACTACAGCTAGAAACAAAAGCGCTAGTCGACAGCTCAGTTTCTTCCATTCCCAAGCTCATGGATGTGGGGTTTAGCTTACAAAGACTGCCAGAAGATTTGACTCGGATGCACTGGGGCAGAGGGCGGAAATTACAGGGATAAGCAGAATGTTTACCTAAAGTTGTTAAATGCACACTGAGGAAGTCCTGGATATGACCATAACGTTCATCTGAAGGTGTTGACAGGCAGGAAGTCCTCTGCCAAGTTCAAGGGAAATTAATGAACTTCAATTATAATTCATAGATATTAAGGTTTGCTTCATTGAGTGAAGGTAACTGCTTCTCAGATGTGTTTGGGAGATTGTTTTCATCCCTTCCAATTAAAACTGTCAAAATTTTTGTTGCTTCCTGTATATGAATTTAACTCTTTTAGAGGAGAGGCGTCAAGGGAGCTCTGGAACTAAATTGATCCAATCTTTTGTTTCTTAAGTGGACAGTTATAATAAGTGTCTTTTTCTCATATTCTATACCATGAGCCAGATCCTTGACACGAAAATAAAATAAAAAATAAAACAGCAGTACCACAAGATCATTGATACACTGTACTCCAGAAGGCTCCTTACTTCAGCACTAATCAGGTTGCGTGTTGCTTCCTCCCTAGCGTAGAACTATCGGTAGAGGAAGTTTCTTATTGCCTGATAAAACCCAACTTTGTACACAAGACCAAGGCCTGCGTGTGGAGACAATAAGGCCACGTGTATTGAAAGAAACCGTAAAAGTTCATAAAAGCAAATAGTTTTCTTTTCTTTTTTTCTTAAAAGTGGAACTCTTTCTTCCAGGAAATCGTCGGAACCGAGGAAAGGAAGAAAAATTGCTGATACACTATTTGAAAGTTTACCGGTACGGGGCATGACATTGCGGTATTGGGAACTCGTATTTAAAGTATTGATGGAAAGTGCACGAAATATGTAGCAGTCGTGCCCAGGGAGGACACACAGGAGGTACATAACACGTGCAGGTGGAAGATTTTCAAGAAAGTATGAAGCATCGTGATATAATTCTACGGTGAAATGTTATGTACTGCCATTGCTCTGTACATATAAATGATCCAGTGCGTAAGATACTTCATATAAGAATGAGCGAGGCATCTACGTAAGGTCAGGAATTCAATAGGAGAAGGAATATTAAACAAGTAATTGAGAAAGTTTGAATTGCTGAAGTTTACTGAGATGTGAGATGTAAAGTTTTTAGATGACCACATTTTTTAATACTCGTGTGTAGTAAATACTTTGCCAGAAAGGAAAGGAAGAGACGGTGTTGTTTCAGAACATCTTTCTCATTTTTAAAGCTTGAATATTATTTTTGATCGCATCCATGAAACTGTATACCGTGATTATAGATATTTCCTGCATGAAATTCTCGTTTACATGATCTTCTATATCTCCTTTTTATTTTCTGTCTAAAATTATTTCCCTTTCTTTCCCGTTTTGTTTGAATTTCCAAGTATAATTATTTGTTTTTTTCTTTCTTTTCTCTTTCTTTTTTATTTCTTATCTATTCCTGCAGTGAAATTCTCGTTTACATGATCGTCTGTTAAATTGATATAGGAAGCATAAACAGTATTTCATGCATATCAGTTTTACAATTCTGCGATAAAAAAAGATAACTCGCTCGGATGGTCGTATGTTTAATGATTAGAGAAAATACGAAGTGCAGTCGTGTGTATGATTGGGCAAGAAATTTAATTTGATTAATTTAATGATCATCACCCAAAAAAACTGGAATAGATTATGGAGACAGAAAGCTGTAACATACTGTAAGCTGATAAGGAAAGCATATGTCGTTTTGACACCACTTCAAAAACTGAGAATAGGAAAAATGTTATGAGAAAAAGAGAAAAAAACAGAAAATAAAAAGAAATACGGGAGAATGTGAAAAATGAAGTAAGAAAAAAAAAGAAATGCAGTAAGGAAATATGCAACCTAAAGTGAAGGTTTTATAAAAGGTGAGACCTCTACGTAATTGTTGTTAAGAATAATAATGAATGAAAAAGTGCAAAACTGGTGAATTAATATGGTAGGTGATGACACCTTTATATATTCCTTACATAATTATCAGGAACAGTGAATAATATAAGAAATAAAGTCATGAAGAAAACAAGAAACAAAAACATGCGAATTACACTGAAGATTATAATTATCAAACTGTATCACACCCTTACATGATTCTCGATAAGAACATTGTACAAAAGTATTCATAAAAAAATAAAGGACGAAACATGAGAATTAAAAGAAAGACGTGGCAAGGCGCCCCTCAAGATCCACGTACGAAGCCAGGTCCTGGTGATTGCAAAGAGCATAGCTTGCTGATTAATGCTGACAGAATTAAAGCAATCAGTCCGTGGCATGCGGGCGGTGAATCGCACTGTCATACACGTAATAATACACTTGATTAGTTTCGAGGATAGCGGATCCGTAATCATAAGGATCAATCATGTCCTACCTCTTGGATCTTCGGTATCTAATTAACTTAATTACATATCAGCCAACCGAACGCGCCTCGTTTTCGTCTGCACTTCAATCACTGCTCACCACTTCGATTCATTCTATCCTCGACTCGACACCAATGCATGAGTGTTAATTCAGATACATTGTCTAGCATATGCATTGTTATTTACTAGACTCAAGTGGCCTGCTGTGAGCCATGACCGTGCGTTGTCTGTCATGGGAATAGTGTAACACTTGATAATGATGCACCGGCAATCCCCAGTCTAGGTCTTAATGAGATGATTGATTGTGATGCGAGTGGTGCGGTGTGTGATGCTGGCAAGGTGTGTGCTGGTGTGTAATGCTGGCAAGGTGGTGTAATGCTGGCAAGGTGTGTGCTGGTGTGTGATGCTGGCAAGGTGTGTGCTGGTGTGTGATGCTGGCAAGGTGTGTGCTGGTATGTGATGCTGGCAAGGTGTGTGCTGGTATGTGATGCTGGCAAGGTGTGTGCTGGTGTGTGATGCTGGCAAGGTGTGTGCTGATGAGTGATGCTAGCAAGATGTGTGCTGGTGTGTGATGCTGGCAAGGTGTGTGCTGGTATGTGATGCTGGCAAAGTGTGTGCTGGTATGTGATGCTGGCAAGGTGATGCTGCAAGGTGTGTGCTGGTGTGTGATGCTGGCAAGGTGTGTGCTGATGAGTGATGCTAGCAAGATGTGTGCTGGTGTGTGATGCTGGCAAGGTGTGTGCTGGTGTGTGATGCTCGCTGGCAAGGTGTGTGATGGTGTCATGTGGCATGTGTTGTTACCCTCTCAACACCAATGGAATCTTCTTTTCCAGTGATACTCTTTTGTGGTTGATTAAGTGTTTTTTTTTTATTTTTTCAATTTTTTTTTTCGTATTTTTGTCCAGACTCCTCCACACTCAAATATTCATAAAAAAGATACAGATACTGGTGTCATGTGGCGCGTATTGCTACTCTCTTGACACCAGTGGAGTTTTTTCCATGAAGCTTTTTTCCTTCGTGGTTGGCAATTAAGTACGTTTCTTTTTTTATGCCAGCTTTTACCAAGTTCCACCACGCGTGAAAATTATAAAAGGGATAAATGAAAGTAAAGCCTTTGCTATTCACTCCGCTAAGCTGCACTAATTTTACAAATCAGTGGTTTGATTCGAAAAATGACCCGGTGACTATTTTGCCTCGTGAAGAGAAGGAACATGAGGCTTCCCAGCACTCTGCTTGGCTCGGGAATATTGGCTCCAGGCTCTATCTCCTGTTGGTGGGTGCTGCTGCTGCTGCTGCCGCTGGTGCGCCACTCAGGTGATGCAGGAGCGGCCCCAGGCACATACTTCAGCTGAATGTCTTCGTATAAGGCTCCATAAGACGAAATTAGACTGGATTTGACGCAAGACCACCAGGCATGGGGAAGGTGTGGCCCCTCCACCACCACCACCACCACCACCACCACCACCACCACCTACTCCAGACATAAGAGATCTCAGTGACTTTTTCCTTAATATTAATATTTTATCTGGGAGACAGTCACTATCGCACTGCAGGAACATAACTAGTACATTATTAACGCTGAGACTTCTGGATTATATCTGCGTGAATTAAATTTGTTATTATTATGCAATGAAACTGCAGTCATTCCCACCGGCCGACCAAGGTCAGTACCCACAAATCCCTGCCTCTCTTAACTCCTCTCCTCTCCCTTTCCCCTTCCAGCCCTCCCAGTAACTCCTCCCTCTCCCTTTCCCCTTCCGGCCATCTCCCTAACTCCTCTCTGTCCCTCCCCTTCCGGCCCTCCCCGCCTCCCGGGCATGCCTGGACACACACCAGAGTTAAGGGCGGAATTCCTGGCCCGAGCTGCTCCTTCCGCGGAAGAGTCTGGCGGTGGCCTCGCATGTTTCTGGCTCAGGGCCGAGTGTGGCTCCACTGCAGTGTCGTAAGGGAATTTGTGGGTGGCCGCGAGGACTGGCTGGCAGCAGCGGAAGCTGTGTTAATGGCCCTTGTTATTAGCTCCGTTACCCTTGCCACATTCTCATTAGCACGATACGTTAGACGAGTTTGATAGATTTATGGAAAAACAACTTCACTCTATATATTCTAAAGTGTACCTTATTCTTTCATTTAAATGTTAATGTAATTTGTTTCCACATTCTTATAGCTACAATGTGTTAGCATGTCTTAAAAGATTTCTATAAATTTCCTAATCCACGCATTCTAGATTATACACTTTTATCTATTTTCTTTCATGTTATATAATTTTTAGTATAATAATGTGGGTGAGTAACGTACCACACTCACTCGCACTGGAATACTCGAGCTGTTTCCACTCTGAAAGTTGTGACTCTTAAAACTATCTGAAGACTGAGTGTCGGCAGATCAGAGGACTTCAGTCTGATGGAAAGCGACATAGTGAAAGTAAGTGCGGCATGTTACTCCATTATTGTCCATGAAGGTATGTCTCCCTGAACAGGCAAAGCATGTGGTGAAGACTTTAAGACATGTAAAGGTGCTGAAGATTCTTTGTACGTTGATGCATAGATAACATATAATTCAGGTTAAAAGAAAACACATCTATAGCAAGTGAATATGGTCATTTATTGAATTATTACAATGCTTATGAGAAAGTCGAGAAACTGTTGATTTTATGAACTATCTTTTGACTAGAAGTGTGACAAATGGGACCAAAACAAATCAAAATAAAAAATAAAAAAACTCTTTAATTTTTTTACGTATTGTAACAAATGGGACGAAATTAAAGTAAGAAATTGAAACTTCATTGATTTTTTTTCCATATCAAACGCAATTTTAACACAGATTTGCCCTTTTGCTAAATAATACAAGACTACTATATTCCTGAAGGAGAGAGAGAGAGAGAGAGAGAGAGAGAGAGAGAGAGAGAGAGAGAGAGAGAGAGAGAGAGAGAGAGAGCAGTTGCAACCCTTGGCGGCCTCACAGCACAGGGCGAAACATGATACGTGACCGGGCGGCTTAACTTCGTAATTATTATGTGCAACTTTTCTGATGAGCAAAAGTTTAAATTTCTCATCGACTGTAGAGATGCGTGATGTTGCTATGATGTTCTAGATCGTGAAATAATGGGTGACGAGGCTTATGTGTTCGTCCATATCTTTCGTATGTACAAACACACACACACACACACACACACACACACACACACACACACACACACACACACACACACACACACACACACACACACACACACACACACACACACACACACACACACACACACACACACACACACAAATGTAAACGTAGCATGCCATTCCCGATTATATGAGAGGTATGCTTAAAGTTTTCAGTAGATATGATAGTAGTAGTAGTAGTAGTAGTAGTAGTAGTAGTAGTAGCAGTAGTAGTAGTAGTAGTAGTAGTAGTAGTAGTAGTAGTAGTAGTAGTAGTAGTAAGAATAGTAGTAAGAATATTATTATTATTATTATTATTATTATTATTATTAGTAGTAGTAGTAGTAGTAGTAGTAGTAGTAGTAGTAGTAGTAGTAGTAGTAGTAGTAGTAGTAGTAGGAATAGTAGGAATAGTATTAGTAGTGGAAGTAATAGTAGTAATAATATTAGTATTAGTAGTAAAAAGTAGTAGTAGTAGTAGTAGTAGTAGTAGTAGTAGTAGTAGTAGTAGTAGTGGTAGTGGTGATGGTGGTGGTAGTAATAGTGAAAACAACCACCCAAAACAGCAAAATAATAATACCAAACATTTTTACCTGACTCGCGCCCTGTAAAGAATGGTCTCTGCCTCCCCCCACAACACATAATGGTGCGCTCCTAATGCATTTCCGTAACACAAAGAAATACCGAAAACAATTGTGCGCGTCACTCCTGTCCTAGCGGCCTGAAGAATGGCCCCGCTTACCTGCCCGACACCAGCGGCGTCCTGAACATGGCTAGATACTTGTGGCATATCCAACTTACGAAGGGAGAGGTAGTAGTCAATAGATGAATGGATAGATAGATAGGTAACGGACCGATGGCAGAGCTCGTGTAAGGAAGGAGAGATGATTTTGATTGATAAATAGATAGATAGGTAGATAGATGGATGGGCATTTATCCAGCTACGTCTACTGATAGCTTTTCCGCAGAAGAAGGAAGGAGAGGTAACACACACACACACACACACACACACACACACACACACACACACACACACACACACACACACACACACACACACACACACACACACACACACACACACCACAAGTTCAACACCACTTCCCTGTTGTTAGTGAAAGAGAAATTCAATACATTCATTGTAGTTTGCTCCGTAGTTCCATAACACCCATTACCTGACTGCTGCATTCTTCATCTCCCCTTATGAGGCTCAGCACTGCGCCTTTGAGAATGTAACTATATTAGAACGCAATGATGAAAGTGATTGACTCTAGATGGTTAACTTTCACTGCCTTATATTAGAACGGAATGATGAAACTGATTGACTCTAGATGGTTAACATTCATTGCTTTCATAATACTGTGCTTTTATCTGGAAGTCAAAATGATTCACCGTAATGTTAGTATAGAATCGACAGTTTGGTTCAGGTTGTGTAAGTAAGGAGTGGGAACGGATATGAAGGAGGAAATACTGGACGAGGGAAGAAGTATTTTATTCTCTAATGTTTCGTAATGTTTCGTGTATTGTCTGCTTCAGGGAGAATGCAAGCCATCAAACCTGCCATTCTATCCAGTCTGCGCATACGGTAAGGAAAGCAACAGCCGAACCAGATTAGAGGCTAAGCTGCTTCCTTCGTCACACGTTTCATTTCACCATCAGATTCCACGTATCCTGTTTCGAGTTTGGGTTTGATAAGCTTCTTCTAACGCCACCTACTGCGAAACTGGTAGACTATTTCTGCCATATGTTCTCCCCGAGTCTTCAAATGCCGTGTATAGATTTCCATCTTCTAAGCAGTTGAGTTATTTTACAAATTTCTTTTAGTTCAGTTATGGCTTGATTAATTGAAGAGTAAGTCTGATAGAGGTGTTCGAGTAGCAGAAGAGTTATAATAAGTGAGGTATATATAACATTGCTAGAACTTATGCTTATGTACCTGCATTTGATAGAGAACGCTTAGATTTAGTGTGGCTTGATGGAAGTAGGTAAGTGACATGTGGGATACAATAAATATGATGTACAAAATTGCTGGTGGATAATAATCAGGATAAGACTAGAAGTAATGCGTTCAGGTCTGAGAGAAAAGGAATCTTCTGGATCTCTTGCATCTTTCAGTTCCTTGTTGCTTTTATTCTATCCATATTTTCTTCCCAATTTGTATGTTTTATTATATATTCTTTAATTTGAATCGTAATATCTGTGCTCTTTCTTTCACCCAATTTGCCTCCCGTACAATAACACCAAAAATAATAATCGAAAACGAAAAAAAAAAACATAATGAAAGACGAAGAAATAGAGTACCATCTAGCGGTTCCATTGTCGAGGTATTACACAATCACACGCCGCGTTTGCCTGGCTCTGGTGTTCAAATGTTCGCAGTGCTGAGGGAACCTGGATGCCGCCTCTGCTACCCCTCCGCCACCTCCGCCACCTCCACCACTTACACTTCCACCACTCCTGGCTTCTGGGTCGGCGCGTGTTTGACCTAAAATCTCCCCGCGACGTGACACCCTCCCTCCACCTCACTGTTATTTGTCCCTCCGCTGGTTGGGTTTCATTTTTTTTTGGAACTAATACCTTCTCCAGGGATATTCTAACTGGTGCACGTCATACTCCAATCAATAACAGGATATAAAGTGGCACGGATTTAATGTTTGTAAGGTTGTCACGTATGAATATCTGCGTTTTCATTCAGCAATCAATGACGGAGTATGGATGTGATGTTTATTTTTTTTTTTGTTGTTGTTGTTGTTATCGTAATGTTTTCTTAGTTGTTTTAAGATCCTGGTGAAGTTTTCGTTGTTATTTATCGTATGAGGTGTGTGTGTGTGTGTGTGTGTGTGTGTGTGTGTGTGTGTGTGTGTGAAGTCTAGACGCATTATTATCTTCGCTTTGATATTGGGTGAAGCTTTCGTATATATTCTCCAGTAACGTGTGTGGTGTGTCGGTGGTCAGGGTGGGCGAGCATGGACGGGAGCGATGAAAAGGCGTTTCCTCAACACCTGCGGTTCGTCATATGTTTATTGGGAAACATCGCACAACTATTATTTTCAAGTGTTCGGTTGCCTTTGCAGCCGCGCCCTTCACCGCCCCTCGCCTGCGCTGCCTCAGACTCTTATATTCACATTTCTCGCTCTCGGTGTAAATGGAAAAAATATCGAGAAAAAATTGCTCTGCACTTCCCCGAATCTATATTTTTACGTGTTGTGGCTTTGAAAGCTATTTTTAATTTAACTCCTTTTTTCAAGAAACGAGTTTTTTTTGCATATTGATGTTAGTCGCGCTGGAAACCTTTTTATTTATTGTTCTTTCTCGTTTCAGGTTCTCGTAAAGTAGTGAGAATGGGCTACTAATAAGTGGATTCTAATGTAGATGAATAAAAGTTCATTTTAACCAATTATGCATCGGTCACTTATATCGTTCGTTCTCGTGGAGCAGTTTGATTTAAATTGACAATAATGTTTCAGTGATAATATCTGATTATTTTTTTTTTCTCCTTTATTGTTGGATTATGTTCCTGTCCGAGTCTTTGTCAGGCAACAGATGATTTCACATTATTCTTGATAGTGAATCATTACTTTTATTGTCATGGCTGCGGTATTTATCTCATTAATTATATTTTTGCGAAATGTCGTTCGCTTTTTCAGCATTTCTTTTCTCGTCTTTATCAAGAACTGTCACGTCTCACTTCCGTATTTTGGTCAGAACTTTCTTGGTAAAAGTTATAAAGTAAGTGGTGATATTCAGTCAGTGACTTTGGCAACACTTTTCCAGCATTCCAGTCTTAACTTTTTTCATTTTCGAGGTTGGGGAGGATATTTATTTTATTATTTTTCTACTTTATTTTAAGCCACGGGGAAGGGTATTTATTTTGTTATTTTGCCTACTTTCTTTAAGCCAATATTTCAACTTTTGAAACGACCATGTAAATATCAACGGTCAACTGAAATTTCATTAACACTGGATCCCAGACTATTTGAATAAGTTAACAAACATGTGGTGAAATTTATTCGTCTGTGTTATTTCGTTTAAGGTAATTTCTTTGAAACCGTTGACAGTAAACAAAACACAATCTGTTTAGTAGCTCTCCCATAATTAGTGAGTATTGGCACTGACGGAAATAGTGGAATATGATATTTTCAAACTAGACAAAGAAGCAAACTCTTTCTTTTTTTAGCATTTGTTGAAATCTTGAGAAATCTCCTACTGAATAAAAATAGTATGGACTAAAATCTTTCATGACATTTTCTATGCATTGGATACAAAGACAAATAAATTATCCAAGTAAAGACAGAATGGAGGAGCCTTTCGTCGCTTAGGATTGGGATGGTGTGACAAATTGAGTACAAATGGAGAGCTTTCAGATGTTATCTATGTGAAGGATGGACTGTAAAGTAGTAAACCACTGCCGTATAGATAAAGAACGGAATGTAAGGAGGCGGTGGCGTTGTGGATAAGGTGTTGAGCGTAGGATCGAACAGACGTCCACACGTAGGTCCGAATCCCCCCATACTGCCTTGAAACTTTGCCATTTGTCGAATGGGCTAACGTTACCTACATGTCACCATGATACCCAGGTTCTAGGTGGTTACACCAAAGATGCGCCTGGGTGGTGATATGGATACCACTATAAGTAAAATTGCTTGTGCTACTATAGGGTAGAAGGTGAACAGCGCTTCCCATATATACTCTTCAAGTTACCTACGGGCGCTATAAGCCAAAACATAAGAAAAAGAAAAGAAAAAGAGAAAAATCCTTTAGTAGTGTTTAATGTTTTTGAAGGTATGACAAACTTCAGTGTTGATATAGAATGGACAAGCCCAAAGTCTCGCTATATTTATGTGAAATGAAGTGACATAGAAAAGTGTACATTAGAAAGTTTCAACAGATGGATGTGCAGAATAAAGAAGCTTGATTTTTTTATGTCTATATGGATTCTAAGGCAAATATATCACAAATGAGTTAGTGTATCTGGAATCTAGAATATATGAATGTCGTCTGAAAGAAGATATCAATGATGAAGATACGGAATAAAGAACCTTGCATTCTTTATAACTGGGAACGATCACATGGCAAATTAGAGGTGACAGGTGCAGGGTAAGTAAAAAAAAGAAGTCTAGAATATATTACAGACACCTAATGAAATTGATGAAAATATTGAAAAACATCTCGTCAGTGTGAGGATTTTAATGACAAAACCAACAGGTGGTGCATAAATGGAAAATAAATAACTGACGTCTCTGTGAAAAATGTCCTGAAGATACAAAAAAGAAGAAAGATTAGAGTACATTGTTGTGTGGAATTGAACGACATAACTTGCGAACAAATAAATTTCTTCAGTGTGTGGATTTGAACGACAAATAAAGAAACAAATGAAGTACAAATTCCGCGTGGCCGGAGCTGCAAGAAGACGCAATGGCCACGTTCCTTGTCGCCTCGTGAGAGTCATAAACACCCCCCCATCACGTATCCTCCGCTTCCGCTGGGCTTCCTCCATAAACCTCTGGGTAAACAGTGGCCGTGGAGTTGGAAAATTCTCCCTCGTGCTGAATTCTTTACCTTAAAGTTCTGTTTCATTATCTCGTATTTGATGTCAACTAATTACACAGCATTTGTTTATATTTTTCCAACCCAAGGAGTGTAATTATGTTCTGCACAGCGTTACAGTATTCTAGTCAACCAGTGGAAGAACTGCGTATAAAGATCTGGTTGACAGTTTCCCTATTACTGCTTTCTCACTTGTAATGCTAAAACTGTGAGTAGAATACACGTACAGTTAAAACATTAATTCAGTCATCGCAGAAACTACAATACAACGCATGCATAGATAACAACGAGTCAAGGAAAGGTGTTAAGTTTTTGTTAGTCAACTGGAATATAGCGCATACAATAGGAAGTCTGGAAATAGCTTTGAAATTTATGCATGTAATTTCTAGGGGCACATAATACATAGGTGAATGAGTCTTCAAAGCAAAGAAAGCAGTAATACGTACAGTGATAAGGGAGTCAAACAGTAGCAGTGCAGTATTGTATCAAAGGTCCTTTAGTGTAGTGCGGCGTAACTAAGTTTTCTTGCAACGTGGACTGGCAAATCTAGCGTTAGTATCTTCATCCAACTCCTGCTTGGATGATGGTTCGCCGTAAATATCATTGTGCGCGCGCCAGCAGGAAGTAGTATATCTCGAGCCGCGTGCCTTACAACGCTGTCAGCTCCAAATTCGCGTTTCTGGAGATTGCACTGCAGCCAATCTCCATTATATTACCAAGGGTTACACCTCCTGTCCTCCCCCACCCGCCACTATGAGGAGAGTCACTATCATATCATACACTCTCCAATTTCCTTCACCTATAACTCCCACGAAGACCCAAATACGAATTATTGTCCATATATTGTGTAACAGATGAAACTCTTGCTTGTGTCCTTCCGTCTGTCCAACACGTCCGTGAAATAAGTATATAGATAATTTAGTTAACTCTATTCATTGTAACTATGGGAGTTCTAGGTGTGTGTGTGTGTGTGTGTGTGTGTGTGTGTGTGTGTGTGTGTGTGTGTGTGTGTGTGTGTGTGTGCGTGACCTCTCGCTGAATAGGATATGAGTCAAGTTTGAAGAATATTTGCACTTCATGAAATAAGGGTAGCTGCAAGATGCCATCAGATCTACAAGTGACAGTCTCAGTATGAAATATATCTACCTACTTCCACCTATTGTCCACATCCATAATTTATTTTGTCTTCTTTTAAAACTTCCACTGCGATACAAAACAATTCCCAGCACCAGAAGTAATGCATGAGATCTTTATAAGCATCTGTAATAAAGAATGAGATGAAGAGAAGAGATTTTACAATTTCTACACAGTTTAAAGATTGGAGATAGCTGTAGAGCAAATAAAGATGTTTCGGAGTGATAAGTAATATGGAAAGATGTACCAGATAGTTGGCAAAGAGTCTATTCCAATCACCTACCACTCTTTTTGAGAAGCTATTTCAATCATATACCACTTTTTCTGAGAAGCGGGTTTCATTTATGGAAAGAGAACCTGACAGTGAGATAAGGAGCTGTGCACACTCTTTCAGATACTTTATTATTCATTAGTAACCTTCTCTCGTCAGTCAGCGTCCTTTTCTCTCTGACACTGATGACTACTCTCCTTTGCATGGCTGAGGCGAAAAGGGAGATTGTTTTGTGGTGCGAATGTGACAGTAAAGAGTAATGAGTAGTGGAAGTTATTTCAAGTACTTTTTTATTCATTAGTGACCTTTACTTGTGAAAACCTATGCAAGTTGTTGTTGATGGCTGTACTCTGCACTTGCATGACGGCGCTGAGGTGTAGATTCTGTTTTTTGGAGCTCCTTCATGATTCATTACTGACCTTCTCAGTCTACGTCATTGATTATTTTTCACTTGAGCTCATAGTTTTACTTTGCTGCTTTTGACATTTTTTATCTAGGATATTTGTGTACGATATTAAAAAGAAAAGAAAGAAAAAAGGACACACGATTAATATTTATATCACCGTCTGAATAAAGAAAAGGGAACTACATATGTAATGTTTACTGCTGCAAAAAATAACATTTTCAGGTACACCACCTTATGTTAAAATGAATAACGAAAGTATGCTATTAAAAAAGAACACCAGACAATTAATTCATGACATGAATAATGGCATACGTATATTATTAATTAAGATCAGCTGCAGTCTGTACAACCTCTATCTAATGTGTTCCTTTTTAAACATTTTTTCATCATAATGGTTCCATGACAGAGAGGAGTGTCGCAAGTGGCGGAAATCTTGAACAGTATTCCAGGCAAAATTTTACTTTAAGGTGTAAATGAAGCGTGAGGGATGGTGGAGCAGACGCAGAAAGACTCGCAACCACGGCATTTCATTAGCGGAGGTAACATCGTCAAACACGCAGCAAGCTCCGTAAAGGCGCAACTCACTACCCATTAGCACCAAACTGCAAGAAATGTAGACCTTCCAAATGTTTTCTGAAATAGATGCATGTAGAAATTGTAAGCATCATTAGTGTAATTATCAAAAGAATGTTTTTAACTTCGTATTGATTTACCATTTGTTTCATCATCTGGCATTATACTTTCTGTGAATATAAGGAAGAGAGGGAGAGCTGTAGGACTGAAGATGAGAGATAATGATGTGAGCTGGAGTGACGCGTATAATATTAAGAAACTCTCATCGTCACTGCGTCTAGTGTGACTGAATACAGTTAAAAGCAAGAAAAGAAGCAATCATCAGCTCTTCATATCCCGGAAGGAACATCACGGGAATAATTAGTGAAGAAATGCCTCTGATGAGAATAACACACCCTGAAAAACCAAAGGCAAAGTTCTGTATATGCATAGGACTAAATGACTTGTAAGGTAGCATGTCCCTTTACAGAGAAGACAGACAGAGGAACGTACGCCCACTACTCACCACGTCTCGACCCACACTCCCATAGTCACACTCTCTGGTCATCAGTTGCCGTTATTGTTATTGTCTTTATTGTTGTTACTGGTAGCGTCTGTCGTTGATGCTACTGTTTGTTCCTCTCCATGTCGTTGTTGTTTAGGGTTGTTATGGTGTTCTTATTGGTGATGGCAGTTTGTAATGGAAGCAGCGGTGGGGGTGAAATGCACGTGTTGAGGTCATAATGGTGATGAGGTAAGTTCGAGTTAGTGATGGTTGTAGTGATTTTTTTTTCAATACAAGACAGTTATGGTTTTGATTTTTGTTACGATGTTACTAGGATTGGAATTGTGAGTATGTAGAAAGGTGTTATAGAAGTTATCGTTAAGTGCTGTAGTTAGTGTTTACCTGTTACATGATGTTTTGTATCTGAAATGGCATTTTTATGGGACTATTTTCTTTTTCTACATCAAATGGTATAAAGAAATGAAATATTTATCAAAAAATATTTTTACGTCAAAACACGATACGAAAGTAGAAAGGATTAGAAATTTTCGTTCTTATAGCCAGAAATAAAAAAAGGAAAAAAGATTCTCACTATGAAACTCAATCATCAAGGAAGTCTTTTAATTTAGAGATAGTTATGAACAATCCATGGTTGAAAACTCCCAATTCCATTTCTAGAGCTTCTTGGAAAAAGATAATGTAAGGGTTCCTCTCCGCTAACAAGATAAACAAACGGCAAAAGGACAGTGTTGGTATTGGCAGGCGGTGGATCTCCTGTTGATGCCCTGTGGAGGGAAAAAAATGCTGTATAAACCACTCTGGAAACTGAAAGAAACATATAAAAGAAAAATAAACAGGCATTATCCCTTTAGAATCATTAACAAAGATTAATAGGAAGCATAGAACAAAGATACAAGGAGACAATGTTGTGCATTGAATTAATATATTTAGTAGGAGTTACTGTGGCTGCCATTAAAGGCCGCCATTAAGAAGAGGAAAGGCCGAGGCCAGGTCACTTTACGAGTAAAACTGACAACAGATGGACAATTAGGTGGACAGAATGGCAACACTGGCCTGGCACATGAGCTAGAGACACACATAACCCAAATGGAGAGAGAGAGAGAGAGAGAGAGAGAGAGAGAGAGAGAGAGAGAGAGAGAGAGAGAGAGAGAGAGAGAGAGAGAGAACATTTCTCTATATCACAGAGTCAACATTAAACGATTCAATTAAAAACAAAGATAACTCAGAAAACCAAGAGACTGTGTGTGCTCTGTCAGGCATCTCATCACTCCAATAATGATCGTGGTGACGAGATTGTGACGACAGGGATGACAAAAGGCAGGTGAGTTTGCCGTATGCTGTGTATGTTTTTGTACCGATAACTGAGGTGGTAGTGGCGGCGGTGATGGAGAGAGTTGTGACGATTATACTGCAATGATGGTGGCACTAATGGCGAGGCGACTCAACCTGCACTAATGAACTGGACCGTAAAGAACATGCTTATGTTATCCTGACCTCGCGTGGAGTAAGCGCCGCAGCGTCACTTTTTACGGGAGTTAAATTGCTGAAGATGTAATGTGTCTGTGTGTGTAAATTGCTGAATATATAAAGTGTCTGTGTGTATAAATTGCTGAAGATTTAATGTGTCTGTGTCTGTAAATTGCTGAATATATAATGTGTCTGTGTGTGTCTGTGTCTATGTGTAGGGGGGAGTATGGTTGGTGGTGGGTTATTTACTCTTCGTAATACGTGTATGGTTTACGCTGTAGCAATGCGTTTGATGTATAAGCGAGAGAGAGAGAGAGAGAGAGAGAGAGAGAGAGAGAGAGAGAGAGCGAGAGACTAACGGAATAAAAAGCACACACAGGCACAAACACACAAAACTTAAAGACAAGAAGACAAAAGAACTCGTGGAAAGACTCGGCTTGAAGGATCTTGGAGGTTGGTTGGGGGATGGGAGAGGGAACAGCCAGAAAGACAGACGAATCAACAGAGAAAGGCGAGCAAAATAAACTGAGGGAGAAGTTTCCGCTAACTTTGAGCATGAAGAAAAATAAGTTAACGCTAGCAATGTCAGAAAGGTGGAAGCAATATACGTGGTAGAGCAAACACTTAAGGATAATTGGGGATGGGGAGAAGGATACAGAGCCGAGGTGAACGAGGAATGCTGGTGAGAAAGAATGTGGAAACAAGAGATAAAACTATATATTAAATGACATACATAATTCATCAAAATGACACGGTAAAATTGATGAGGAGGAAGGAAAAATAGATCACGAATGAATTTGAGAAACTGGTAAGAAAGAGAAAGAAAGAAAAAGAGAAAAGAAAAGAGGTTAGAAACGTATATCTGTGGTAGTTGTCGTAAAACAGGGGTAGCATGGAGACACCTGAGTCCATTATGAAAGTGTATTTACGGTAGCACAATACACAACAAGTGTAAACCGAGCGAAACGAGAGGCAGGAGGCGTAGCGTGTCGTCTGAGGCGGCGGCGAGCGAGGACTGAGGGGAAAGACAGAAAGGGAGTATGGGAAAAACAAAGGACATGCTAACATATATCTAGAAATTATAAACAGGAATGAAATTGGGTTTAAAGATGAACGGGAGGGAGAAACGGAGACAGAAAGAAAGACGAGAAGAAAGTACAAGTGTATAAATATAATAATAATAATAATAATAATAATAATAATATAACATGGAAAAATGTGTCAGAATAAAAATCAAGCGAGAGAGAGAGAGAGAGAGAGAGAGAGAGAGAGAGAGAGAGAGAGAGAGAGAGAGAGAGAAAGGAGACGTGAGAAAAGTATATATAAAAAACGTTGGGATTTTGACTCAGTGGTATCAGATTAAAAAAGTTTGTGGACGCATGATTGCTCGCGTGTGTAGGGATGAGAAGAGAAGGGAATGAGAGGACTCCCCTAACTTTTGTATACTCTCACACTAAACTCCAAGCTGCTGCATACCAATCTACCAAGGAAATCTTTTACTAGTAACAGTGGTGCTCGTGATGGTAATGGTGATGATGTTATTGTGTTATTTTTTTGCCTCATTATTATAGGGAATGAGAGGACTTTCTAAATTTTGTACACTCTCACCCTACACTCCACGGTGCTGCATACCAATCTACCAAGGAATTATTTTAGTAGTAACAGCAATAGTGGTGTTGGTGATGGTTGTGGTGATGATATTGTTACTGTATTTATTTTTGCCTCATTATTAAAGGGAATGAGAGGACTTCCTAAATTTTGTATACTCTCATTACCACTAGAATACTCTTTTTTTTTTTTTTATTTTCGCATCACTAAGTTTTTATTTTCCTTGTCTTCACCACTTACTCTTGTCAAGAAGTGCTGTTTTTTTTCTTATTTGATCTATTTATTCATTTATCTATCTTTATTTTATGTATTATTTTTCATAGTGATGTTATGATTTTAGTAACAGCAAGACTTCTACATTACAAACTTAAGAAACACTCGTGACAGTCTGGCTGATCATGTCCGTGACTTTTTTATTTTTTTATTTATACCATGTGGGCTTTTCACGGGAATTTCTGGGCTTAAGGTGATACTTTTTTGGGGTACCTCCTATCTAAAGGCCCACCCGCTAAGAAACCGTTGCCCCGAGTGAGGAAGCCCAACCTACATTCGGACCGTGGACAGGATTCGAACCCGTGCGCTTGGAGACCCCGCGGACCCCAAAACATGCATTGTTCCACTGTACCACGGCAGCCCCTTCGCTTCTAGAAATTGTTGTGGTGGGGATAGCAAAGAGGACGTATCACCGTGTCTGCCTTTCTCCTTTCACTCCCTCCCATTCCCCGCATATGCAGCTCGCCCTGTGCTCTGGGACACTCCCTAACCATGATGCAGTGGTTTCATCTCGCGCAGTAACGGGATGCGACGGTGGAAAAATGGATTCATCTGTTAGGTATCACTTATCAAAATGACGTGACTGAATTAAAACGGCGGTAGGATTTTCGTATTGGCTGGCAACACTGCACTGTGGGTAACCTATATTCTCATTCTCTCTCTCTCTCTCTCTCTCTCTCTCTCTCTCTCTCTCTCTCTCTCTCTCTCTCAAAGGTAAATGTGTTTTTACCACTTAATCTCTCTCTCTCTCTCTCTCTCTCTCTCTCTCTCTCTCTCTCTCTCTCTCTCTCTCTCTCTCTCTCTCTCTCTCTCAATAATACTTTCAAAGGTAAAATGTTGCGTTTTTACCACTTAACAATTAATAAAGCTTTTAAAAATGTATATAAAGTTTGAAAGCTTAACTTCCTGATTGTATTATTTGGCAAAAGCGTAAATGTTTGAATAGTATTGAGTGGAACATTAAAAAAATTACACTGATGTAGTTATTTGGTTACGAAGTCTCTCTCTCTCTCTCTCTCTCTCTCTCTCTCTCTCTCTCTCTCTCTCTCTCTCTCTCTCTCTCTCTCTCTCTCTCTCTTGTTGGTTGTATTTACTTTAATTTCTTTTCTTTTCTCTACGAATATTTTTAAGACCATGTTTGCTATCAATATTACCAGTCATGTTTATGTGAAAGTCTCTCTCTCTCTCTCTCTCTCTCTCTCTCTCTCTCTCTCTCTCTCTCTCTCTCTCTCTCTCTCTCTCTCTCTCTCTCTCTCTCTCTCTCTCTCTCTCTCTCTCTCTCTCTCTCTCTCTCTCTCTCTCTCTCCACAGATAAAAAAAAAAAAAGCTTTTCAGAACACCACTGATCAATAACATGAATATCAAATGTCCCGTGAATAAAAAGCTCTGATGACTGGAAGAAAGGTGATGTGTTTGAGCGCCTCAGTTAGCATCAACCTGCCCTTGCCTCGTTAAGTGAATGATAATATACGGGAGGTGGAGATGGTGGTGGTGGTGGTGGTGGTGGTGGTGGTAAGGTATGTGATATGGTAACTCATCTTTAGGTTTTGTGAGTTTGATTTCAATTGATTGCACTGAAGTTAATTGCGTTATTAAGTGGGGAGGTTAATTAATGTGTTTAAGAATTAGTGAGAGGAAGTGTTGTTATTGTCTGCTGAGTGTGTGTTGGTTTCCTGGGATGTATTTCTGGTGTGTTGTCGTCATTATCATCATCATCATCACCATCGTCATCATCATCAATACTATCACTATCATCGTTAATCACTATCACCTTTTTCGACGACAATCACCATTACTTACATTAACCACAACCAACTTCAGTATTATCCTTATTACCCACCATCAACACCACCACCACCACTAACACCACCACCACCACCAACAACAACAACAACGTACTCCAGTCCCTTTTAAGCCCGTCAGTTACTAAATCTCATCAAGGCACCTTATACCCCATTGTATAGTCTAATAAGGGCGGTGAGGGACTGATTCCCTTATCGCTTAATTCGCTGCTAGGTGCAAGGCAGAGCATGAGGATTCCCTTTACCCTTTGCACCTTCAAGCTTCTGTGTTTCCTGCCGAGGTTGACGAGGAGCGGCGAGGCGTGGTGGTGACAATGAAGTCTCAGCTCACTCGTGTTGCATTGTCGTGATTTGGCACCTCGACTGTTACTGGTTCTCAAGGTTAAACTGTGATTTCGAGACACAGCGAAAGCGAAGGTGAATGAGTGAAAATGGGTTAGAAGTATTTAGAGATACCACTCACAAAAGTAAGAGTTTTAGTGATTCTACTTTATGTTATTTAAAGACACAATAAAGGAATAAGTGTAGTAAGTTTGGATGGTATTGCGACGCCGTGGTACAGTGGAAGCATGCGTGCTTTGTGATCCAAGGGCTCTTCAAGCGCACGGGTTCCAATCCTGTCCACTGTCCGAGTGTAGGTTAGGCTTCCTCACTCGGGGCAAGGGTTTCCTAGCGGGTGGGCTTTAAGATAGGAGGTACACCAAAAAGTATCCCCTGTAGCACATAAATTCCCGTGAAAAGCCCGCATGGTATAAAAAGAAAAAAGTGATGATGGTCTGAGTAAAAAGATGAAACACACACACACACACACACACACACAAAGAGAGATAATGAAAAAAATAATGCTGTGGTTTCGTTTCTGTTTAGACGACTCGTGCAGCATTACTTCTACCCTACTACATACTCACAGTGCGTAACAAGTGTCCTATAAATGCTCTCAAAGACTTTACCGTTGAGTGAATCACCTGCATTGAAGTAACGAGGCGTGGGAGGAAGGCGCTCATTATTCACCACACTAATTTATATTTCGCCGGCACCTGCAGCCGCCTACACACAACATGCCTTGATTAAGAATATAAATTACTTCAACTCGTATATTAATATGACATCTGTTTTATTTGTTCATTGAAATAACTTTAGAAAAAACAAGATTTGTTACAACGTTACATCTACGTGTGTAATATGGTTTTATTTAGCTTCTTATTCATGATTATTTACACTCCTGTCCTATAAAGAAATAGTAACGAAAGACGTGTTAAATAAAAAAAAAAGAATGGTATTAATAACTATGCTCATTCACACTTCTGTCCTATAAAGAAAATAAGGAAAGACGATGTAAATAGAAAAGTTATTTAAAGAATGCTATTAATATCTATGCTTTTTATACATATGTCCTATTAAGAAAAATATAATGAAAGACAAGTTGAATAAAAAAGGTATTTAAAGGATGCTATTAATATCCACACACATGAAAGGAAGTAAAAAATTCCTTCATTATTAATCTACACGCAGTCTTGGGTTGCTGCCTTGTATATTTGCCCCCAAGAATAGACAGATTTAGCTGTTCCAGAATGCAATACTTTTATTAGTGAATGTGATGAAAAATGTGCCTCTCTGATTAGCTCCTAAAGAAGAAAATAAACACTTGATCAGCTTATACATTTTACACATTTTTCTCCACCAGACATTTGCTCTTTAATTTTGGCTAACGCTTTTCTAATCTTCTAGAGAACCAACACTCAAGTGGACCTTTTTTTATATATATATCTATTATTTTGCCCTTGATTGGCCCTCTCTACTACATAAAAAAAACTAAATATGGATACAGTTTTTGACAGTTACTCTTTTTAACTGTATTTTAAGGGCGCTTGATTGTATTTATTTGTTATTGTCTTTTTTGTTGCATTTGACCTGAACTCCTGTTAGGTAAATCATGCAAGAATGTCTTCGATGATTTGAAAATGGAAGGCAAAAGGAAAACAAATGCAATGCTTCATATTACCGGAGTAAACAATAATGAAACTATCTGATGTGAATTCATATACGTTTCTTGGCAGCAGTAGAGACTCAGGGAAGGCCTCTCTCTCTCTCTCTCTCTCTCTCTCTCTCTCTCTCTCTCTCTCTCTCTCTCTCTCTCTCTCTCTCTCTCTCTCTCTCTCTCTCTCTCTCTCTCTCTCTCTCTCTCTCTCTCTCTCTCTCTCTCTGTGTGTGTGTGTGTGTGTGTGTACAAGTTGTGTACAAGTCTGCACTCACTGGTTGTGATGGGCAACACCTGCAAAGTTTTAACGAGTTTCCCTGATGGAGGAAGCGAGGAAGGAGGTGCACTGAATGAAGGAAGGAAAAGAGAAGGCCTAAACTGAATGAATGGGCAAAAGGGGAACTGCATTCAATAAA